>NW_027397104.1:2193829-2275798 GCF_003265705.2 Callorhinus ursinus
TGTGTGTGTGTGTGTGTGTGTGTGTGTGTGTGTGTGTGTGTGTGTGTACACACCACATCTTCTTTATCCATTCATCTGTCAGTGGACATCTGGGCTCTTTACATATTTTGTCTATTTTGGACATTGCTGCTATAAACATTGTGGTGCATGGGCCCCTTCGAATCACTATGTTTGTATCCTTTGGATAAATACCTGATAGTGCAATTGCTGGGTCATAGGGTAGCTCTATTTTTAACTTTTTGAGGAACTTCCATACTGTCTTCCAGACAGTATGTCTGTCTTCCAAACTCTTGACCAGTTTGCATTCCCACCAACAGTGTAAGAGGGTTCCCCTTTCTCCACATCCTTGCCAACTTCCGTTGTTTCCTGAGTTATTAATTTTAGCCATTCTGACCAGTGTGAGGTGGTATCTCATTGTGGTTTTGATTTGTATTTCCCTGATGCTGAGTGATGTTGAGTATTTTTTCAAGTGTCTATTGGCCATTTGTATGTCTGGGAAAGAGAATCTTAAGCAGGTTCCACACCCAGGACAGAGCCTGACATGGGGCTCAATCTCATGACCCTGAGATCATGACCTGAGCTGAAATCAAGAGTTGGATGCTTAACTGACGGAGCCACCCAGGCACCTCTCTTATTTCCATTATATTGGAGTGCTCTAGAACTCAGGCCTCACCCTATCAGGGGTTGGCAAACTACTTCTGTATTGGGCCAGATACTAAATATTTTTTGTTTTGTGGCCATTTGTCCTCTGTTACTACTACTCAAGAAGCCCATTATCTGTGGTTTCCATTACTCGCAGTCTGGAAGCAGATGATCCTCCTGATGCAGCAGCGGAATGTCAATAGTAGTTTAAAAGTATGTCACAATGCTTATGTCATTTACCTCATTTCATCTCATCATGTAGGCATTTTATCATCTCACATCATTACAAGAAGAAGAAGGGAAAATACATTACAATAAGATATTTTGAGAGAGACCACATTCATAAACCTTTTATTACAATATATTGTTACAATTATTCTATTATTAGTTATTTTTGTTGATCTCTTAGTGTGCCTGATTTTTATTTTTAAATATTAAAAAAATTTTTTTAAAGATTTTATTTATTTATTTGACAGAGAGAGACACAGTAAGAGAGGGAACACAAGCAGGGAGATGGGAGAGGAAGAAGCAGACCTCCCGCCGAGCAGGGAGCCCAATGCGGTACTCAATCCCAGGACCCCGGGATCATGACCCGAGTCGAAGGCAGACGCTTAATGACTGAGCCACCCAGGCGCCCCAAATATTTAAAATTTTTTAAAAAGACATTTATTTTAGAGAGTGTGAGCAGTGGGAGGGGCAGAGGGAGAAGGAGAGAGAGAATCTCAAGCAGACTCCCCACTGAGTGCAGAACCCGACATGGGGCTCCATCTCACCACCCCAAGATCATGACCTGAGCTGAAACCAAGAGTTGGATGCTTAACTGACTGAGTCACCAAGGCGCCCCATCTTCTGCCCATTTCTTAACTAGATTACTTATTTATTGGGTGTTGAGTTTGATAAGTTATTTATAGATTTTGGATACTAACCCTTTATCTGATATGTCACTTGCAAATATCTTCTCCCATTCTGTAGGCTGCCTTTTAGTTTTGTTGATTATTTCTTCACTTTGCAGGAGCTTTTTATCTTGATGAGGTCCCACTAGTTCATTTTTGCTTTTTGTTTCCCTTGCCTCTGGCAACGTGTCTAGTAAGAAATTGCTGCAGCTGAGGTCAAAGAGGTTGCTGCCTGTGTTCTCCTCTAGGATTTTGATGGTTTCCTGTCTCACATTTAGGTCTTTCATCCATTTTGAGTTTATTTTTGTATATGGTATTAGAAAGTGGTCCAGTTTCATGTTCTGCATGTGGCTGTCCAGTTTTCCCAACCCCATTTGTTGAGACTATCTTTTTTCCATTGGATATTCTTTCCTGCTTTGTCGAAGATTAGTTGATCGTAGAGTTGTGGGTCCGTTTCTGGGTTCTCTATTCTGTTCCATTGATCTATGTGTCTATTTTTGTTTTAGTACCATGCTGTCTTGATGACTTCAGCTTTGTAATATAGCTTGAAGTCCAGAATTGTGATGCCTCCAGCTTTGCTTTTTTTTTTTTTTCAAGATGGCTTGGGTTATTTCACATACAAGTTTTATGATTGTTTGTTCTAACTCTGTGAAAAATGCTGGTGATATTTTGATAGGGATTGCATTAAATGTATAGATTGCTTTGGGTAGCACATGCACCCCAGTGTTTCCACCAGCATTATCAACAATAGCCAAACTATGGAAAGAGCCCAAATGTGCATCGGCTGATAAATGGATAAAGAAGATGTGGTAGGGACGCCCGGGTGGCTCAGTCAGTTAAGCGTCTGCCTTCAGCTCAGGTCATGATCCCAGGTCCTGGGATCGAATCCCACATTGGGCTCCCTGCACAGTGGGGAGTCTCCTTCTCCCTCTGCCTGCCACTCCCCCTGCTTGTGCTGTCTCTCTCTCTCTGACAAATAAATGAATAAAATCTTAAAAAAAAAGATGTAGTATACACAATATTACTCAGCCATCAAAAAGAATGAAATCTTGCCATTTGCAATGACATGGATGGAGCTAGTGTATTATGCTAAGCAAAATAAGTCAGTCAGTGAAAGACAAATACCATATGATTTCACTCATATGTGGAATTTAAGAAACAAAACAGATGAACATGGGGAACGGGGAGAAAAGGGAGAGAGGGAAGCAAACTATAAGAGACTCTTAATGATAGAGAACAAACAGGGTTGATGGAGGGAGGTGGGTGGGGGATGGGCTGAATGGGTGATGGATATGAAGGAGGGCACTTGTGATGAGCACTGGGTGGTATATGTAAGTGATGAATCACTAAATTCTACACCTGAAACCAATTTTACCATGTATGTTAACTAACTAGAATTTAAATAAAAACTTGAAATTTAAAAAATGAAATTCAGGGATTTTGAAAGGCTCAAGTCTCAGTCTGTACTATTTTTCTGATTAATGTCAGCATTCAGCCTTTGCTAATCACCTGGGAGTAGGAAATGTATAGGGGTGGGGAGGAGAAGAACTTCAGCAGCTGGGGGTAGCTTCTTCGTAGGGTTTGAGAAAGAGGGCGGTTACTTTATTTGTTGAATTGTGATTAAACCCCCAAAGTGAATTTTGAGAGACAGCTGCACATAGAAAAGAGATGATTAAAATTAATTACTGTTGTTGGAGATGTTTTGCCTTTCTACAGCAACTTGTATTTACTCAGAGTTTTGTAATCACTTATTAACTCTCCCTCACAAGAGCCTTGTGACATAGGCAACATTACTACAAATGTTTGTTTTTATCTTCTGGGAAGAAATATGAGCTGTTTTGGCCACAGATTAGGATGAAGGAATCAAAATCCTTACTGCAGCTCTTTCACTCACTGTGTGATTTTGAGAATCCAAATGAGAACTTGAACATTGTCTTACTCTATAATTTTATTATGAAGAACAACTCATAAAGATGGATCAGGGGTTTTGTAAATTAAAAAAGATATATGTAGGGGCACCTGGGTGGCTCAGTTGGTTAAGTGTCGGACTCTTGGTTTAGGCTCAGGTCATGATCTCAGGGTCATGAGATGGAGCCCTGCATTGGGCTCCATGCTCAGTACAGAGTCTGCTTGAGATTCTCTCTCTTCCTCTCCCTCTGCCCCTCCCCCCAGGATCCGATCTCAGGGTCATGAGATCAAGCCCTGAGTGGGGCTCCTCACTCAGCCAGAAGTCTGCTTCTCCCTCTCCCTCTGCCCCTCCTCCTGTGCACATACTCTTTCTCTCTCTCTCTCAAATAAATAAATCTTTACAAAAAAGATATATGTAGGTATGTAATAATACTAACCTCTCAAATTCATTTTCCTCCAGGTTTTTTAAAAAAATAATAATAGTACCTATATCATTTTTATGTATCAAGTATTTAGCCTAGTGCCTTATATATTAATAAATGCTTAATAAACATTACCCCTTATCAATACTGTAATAAGACCCATATAATGTATGTATTCTTTTTGCTTCCATTTGATTACATTAGTGTTCCTGTTTTTGGATAAAGATGCATGCAGACATACATTCACTTACTCAGCAATATTTACTGAGTGACTACCATTTACCATGCAGTGTTGCTGGAGCTAGGGATACAATGGTAAACAAGAAGGACTTCCTGCTCTCACGAAGTTTATATTTTGGTAGGAGGGAGAGGACTCACATTATCATGGTGGTGGGCTTACATTCCAGTGGGAGCTAGGCCAAGATAGAGAGGATAGAAGCATGATGAGGGTATATTTAGAAAATATGTGGGAAACTTATTTCTGACTTTTATACAAAAACAGTTTTTTATTATAGCAGTAGGTTAAGTATTTATAAGCTATTCATTTTTATAAAAGTATTTAAATGTATAATTATATATTTTATTTTAAAAATAAATATACTTATGAATTTAGAAAAATTTGAAAAGCAAGTATTATTTTATTTATGATTATATAAATAATACCACTCACTATGTTGAAATTTTTAAAAATAGAAGAATTATCCATAATTTCACTATAATATTATTCTTTTTAAATTGCCTTAGCATATATTTGTATATAGTTTATTCAGCATATATTTCCTAAGCATTTTCCCATGCTGTTTCAGCATGGAAAAAAATGGGCTGTTTCCTGACATTTGGCCATGGCTTGGGGCCGCAGACAGTGCAGTGGGATGGCAGCAGTGGGAGGGAATAACACATAAAGGCATTCTGAACTTAGCCCAGAGCCTGCTTTGAAGAGATGAGGTAAAGAGAGAGGTATATTGGCTATGCTGAAAAGATGAGTAGACAGAAGCAGGATTCAAACCTGGGTTATGTCAGATGCCTGAAGACCAGAGAGAAGGTTCTGGAAGTAGAGAGGAGACTCAGATTCTCACTGTTGCCTTCTCAAACTTAGGTGATTTCTGGAGAAATACTACCCCTGCAACATAGACTTGCACTTTTCTTTCTGTTAGGATATTGGGGCTATGGATTGAGATGCAAGCCAGAGTCCCTTCCAAGATAATTTTGAAACAAGTTAATTTTGAGTTCTATAGGTCATGGATTTGGCCTCTTGCTTTCTTTTCCTGCTGCCACCAATGTCTTCTTAGGCTCGGTTCTTGCCTAGATACATCTAAATTGGGATGCAGTTTCCTAATTTATTCCTTACTTTTCAGATGCTGAAAGGAGTTTATGAACAATTTTTAGATTTTTAGGGTTAGAATAGAGTTATAAAATTGAAAAAGATCATCTGGGAAGTTCCTCTCCATGTCCTTGGCCCTGTCTGAAAAGTTTATTGGTTTTTTTGTTCTGCTTAAAATGTTAGCTCGCTAATGGCAAAATTACATAAAATAAGAACAACAGTCACACAATTATTAGAAATCTTCATAAGTACCAGGAGTAAATGTCCCTGATCTTTATGGGAATATGTTTAGGGCTCTTCTGCTTCCTTCTAGCCACTTCCCTGAGACACTATCTTGATTCTGCTCTGGACATGAGCACTAGCTGCAAAACCCTAAGGCTTTTTTTTTTGTTTTAATTTTTATTTATGTATTTAGTTCCAGTATAATTACTGTACAGTGTTATATTAATTTAAGATGTACAGTATAGTGATTCAACAATCCTATACATTACTCAGTGCTCATCAAGATACATGTACTCTTGGGGCACCTGGCTGGCTCAGTTAGTAGAGTATGTGACTATTGGTCTCGGGGTTGTGAGTTTGAGCCCCATGTTGTGTTGTGTTGAGATTACATAAAAATAAAATCTAAAAAATAAAAAAGGACATGTGTCCTTTTTAAAGATTTATTTATTTATTTGAGAGAGAGAGGGAGGGAGTGGGGGGAGGGCAGAGGGAGGGAGAGAGAGAGAGAGAATCTCTTCATCTCTTTCACCCATTCCCTAACCCATCTCCTCCCACCCCTGTAATCACCAGTTTGTTTTGTATATTTAAGAGTCTGGTTCTTTGTCTCTTTTTTCTTTGTTTGTTTGTTTTGTTTTTTAAATTCCACATATGAGTAAAATCATATGGTATTTGTCTTTATCTGATGGACTTCTTTCACTTAGCACTATACCTTCTAGATCCATCCATTTTGCTGCAAATGGCAAGATTTCATTCTTTTTTTATGGCCGAGTAACTTTCCATTATATATATAAACCATACCTTCTTTATCCATTCATCTATTGTTGGACACTTGGGTTGCTTCCATAATTTGGCTATTGTAAATAATTCTTCAGTAAACATAAGGGTGCATATATCTTTTTGAATTAGTGTTTTTGTATTCTTTGGGTAAATACCCAATAGTGGGATTATTGAATCATATAGTGATTTTATTTTTAATTTTTTGTGGAACCTCCATACTGTTTTCCATAGTGGCTGTAGCATTTTGTATTCCTACCAACAGTGAGTGAGGGTTCCTTTTTCTCCACATCCTCACAAAACTTGTTATTTCTTGGGCTGCCTGGGTGGCACAGTTAATTAAGCGTCTGACTGTTGGTTTTGGCTCAGGTTGTGATCTTAGGGTCGTGAGATCAAGCCCTGAGTAGGGCTTTGCACTGGGTGTGGAACCTGCTTAAGATTCTCTCTCTCTCTCTCCCTCTGCCCTCCCCCCACTCCCTCCCTCTCTCTCTCAAATAAATAAATAAATCTTTAAAAAACTTGTTATTTCATGTTTTTGATTTTAGCCATTCTGACAGGTGTGAGGTGATAGCTCATTGTGGTTTTGATTTGCATTTCCCTGATGATGAGTAATGTTCAATTTTTTCATGTCCATTGGCCATCTGTATGTCTTCTTTGGAGAAATGTCTGTTCATGTCTTCTATCCATTTTTTTAATTGGGTTATTTGTTTTTTAGGTGTTGAGTTGTAGAAGTTCTTAATGTATTTTGGACACTAACTCTTTCTCAGATGTATCATTTGCAAATATTTTCTCCCATTCAGTAGGTTGTCTTTTTGTTTCGTTGATTGTTTCCTTTGCTGTGCAGAAGCGTTTTACTTTGATGTAGTCCCAATAGTTTATTTTTTGCTTTTATTTCCCTTGCCTTAGGAGGCATATCTAGAAAAAACCTTCCAAGATTTTTTATTCTAGACATGAGGCCCACAGGATTCCTGGTGCCTCCTTTAATGGAGAGGCATCCATGCTCTGCCCTTCTGTTGGAAAATCCTGTAAGGGTAAAGAACAAGAGAACATTTCAGAAGAATACTCCCAGATGATGTCTCTGATCTCAGGTTCTTTCCATTTTACCAAAGGAAAAGTCAACCAGGTCATCCTCTGATACAAAGAGACCCAGGTATAAGTCCACAGTAGCACTTAAGTATGCTGAGAAACCTGCACAAAACATAGGTCATCTTAGGCACTGAGAATTTAGACTTCAGGCTTGGATTAAGTCCCTAGACACATTAGGGCGACAACCAACAACTTTTCAATTTTAGATGTTAATGCTAATTTCACTTGCAAAAGAGAAGTACTAAAATAGTATTATGATTTTAACAGTAGAAATGTAGGAGTATGAAATTTGTAATGTTATAGACAAATTAAGCATGAAAGGCAAATACCACATCAGAGTGGGCTGGGTATCCAGATTTTAGCTGAAATTCTCTGAAAGGGTTACAAATGGCTAGCTAGTTCCACTGACTAAAGAGCCCTAATGTTAGGAGAAGGAGGGGGTAAAAAGAAGATAGAGAAGGTGAGGCAGTTTTAATGTTTGTGGCATCTTAGTTCTTCTCAGGAGGCTGTTCATGGATTTGAATATTTACAGTAGTGTATTCTCTCACTGGAGTATGAGTACTTGAGAGTTAATAACTGTTACTTGGTGGATAATACAGACTGCTGCTTATGACGACTGTGATAGCTTGAAGACTATCTTAGTATGCTTGGGCTTCTATATCAAAATACAATAGACTGGGTGGCTTGTAAACAACAGAAATTAATTCGCACAGTTCTGGGGCTGGGAAGTCCAAGATTAAGGTGCTGGATTCAGTGTCTTGTGAGGGCTGCTTCCTGGCTGTCTTCTTGCTGTAACCTCAGATGGCAGAAAGCAGAGAGGGAAAGCAAGTCATTTCCTTAACGGAACTAATCCCATTTGTGAGGCCTCCACACCCATGACCTCATCTAATCCTACTTACCTTCCAAAGGCCCCACTTCCTTTTTTTATTTTATTTTATTTATTATTTGACAGAGACATAGCGAGAGAGGGAACACAAGCAGGGGGAGTGGGAGAGGGAGAAGCAGGCTTCCCGCAGAGCAGGGAGCCCGATGTGGGGCTTGATCCCAGGACCCCAGGATCATGACCTGAGCCGAAGACCGATGCTTAACGACTGAGCCACCAAGATACCCCAAGGCCCCACTTCCCAATACCAGCACACTGGGGTTAGGGTTTCAACATATGAATTTGGAGGGGGAACACAACCATATAGTTCATAACAAAATATGTGATAACCTGCAAATCTGATTGCTTCAATCCTCTGCTCAAAATCCTCCAGTGGATCCCAGTGCCAACAGCACAAAATCACTCATCTATTGGTTTGCTCATATTATTTCTTCATTCTTTCCACAAATATTTAATTAACAGGTACTGGAGATATAGCAGTTAAGAAAACAGACAAAGGAGACCCATCCCTCTTGGAGCTTGTATCTTGTGGTTGAGACAAACAATTTAATTGGAGATGATATTTTGACAATAAACTAATGTGGCTTTTTATCATGGGCATCCTAACCCCAATCATGTTTCCCAAATCCAATCATATTCCTCTGCAGCCATTCCACCAATATGGTCCCTACCTAAAGAAGGGACATACTGTAAAGGGGAAATTCCCTCTAGAGAAGATGAAGTAAAAGGAAGCACTTTTATTGAGAATAGGGATATGGAGGTGGTAAGATGCAGTAGAAATATTGACACTGGGAGAAGGGTGACCTGAGATCCTTTGAGCTTGGTGGCAGGTACAAGCCTAAGAGAAGCTCTGTGTTTGACATGGAGATAGAGAGGGTCTGAGAGTAGGCAGCAGGGGAGCATCTGTGAAGGCAAGTGTCTAGGTAGGCCTTCCCAAATAATGCTGCTGGTTCCTAGTGGTCTGTATCTAGAATAAAAGAGATTCAAAAGTTCCTCTATGGCCCCAGAATATTGTGAACACAGCAAGACCCAGGGACTCCTGGGTTACTGAGATGATGGCAATAATGGAGGCTGATGCTCCCAGAGTTCTGGTGGTGGTGCTTGTTCATCCCAAATGGATTCTAGAAGGATAGAAACTGATAAGGATGGATTAGAGATAACCAGGATGAAACAGCTCAACTGAAGGCCCGCAGAAAAAGAGAATGGAGACCATCTGTACCTCCATCTTACCAGGGAAGACTAATAAGCATTCCCTTACACCAGGACATTGTGGTTGAGAAGGAGGAAAGGGCGGGGAAGAACACTCCTATGAGGGCTGAACTTTGAAATGACTTAAAACTTACCAGAAAGCAACTATCACACATGAAAAATCAAGGGGCAAAGGAGAGAATGAAAAGAAGGCTGAACTGATAGGAAAGGTTTAGCTCATGAGTCTTTTTTGCCACAAAGCAGAAGCATAATATTTGTTGGTTAATGTTTTAAAACACAAGTTTCAGGATATTATACCTCTGCTTAAAATTCTTCAGTGGCTTCCCATTGCATTTAGGATGAATCCTAAATTCTTTTTTTTAAATTTTTTTTATTTTTAAAGATTTTATTTATTTATTTAAGAGAGAGAGAGCACAAGCAGGAGGGGCAGAAGGTGAGGGTCAAGCAGACTCCGCGCTGAGCACAGAGCCCGATGCAGGACTCGATCCCAGGACCCCAAGGTCATGACCTTAGCTGAAGGCAGACGCTTAACCAACTGAGTCACCCAGGCACCTCCTCCATCCTGTTTATGTATGTATGTATGTATGTATGTATGTATGTATTTACTTATTTATTTTTTATTTATTATGTTATATTAATTACCATACATTACATCATTAGTTTTTGATGTAGTTTTCCATGATTCATTGTTTGTGTATAACACCCAGTGCTCCATTCAGTACGTGCCCTCATTAATACCCATCACCAGGCTAACCCATCCCCCCACCCCCCTCCCCTCTAGAATCCTCAGTTTGTTCCTCAGAGTCCATAGTCTCTCATGGTTCGTCTCCCCCTCCAATTCCCCCCCCTTCATTTTTCCCTTCCTGCTATCTTTTTTTTTTTTAAACATATAATGTATTATTTGTTTCAGAGGTACATAATAGAGCCTAGAAGCCTCCATGATCTTATGGCCCTGCCTACCTCTCCAATACCTGTAGCACCATTCTAGTTTAACCAGTTATTATAATAATAAACTAATATTTATTGAACAATTACTCTCCTCACAAACATCCTATGTGGTACGTATAAATGAGGAAACCAAGGTCCAGAGAGGTTATGTAAATTATCCAAGGTCACACAGCAAGTGGAGGGTATAGCTGAGATTCAAATCCAGGCCATTTGACTTTGGAACCTGAACTCTTCACCACCACACTGTATTGCTTGTTTCACTTCCTCATGTGCAAGCTCTTTCCACTTCAACACCTTTGGGTTTTTTTGTTTGTTTGTTTTGTTTTTTTAAAAACCACTTTCTTTAGGATACAAGAAACACATGAGACACAAAGGGAGCCCAAGAAAGCATTCAGTCCCTAGGTGGGAGTTTATGGGGGGGTTGAAGACAACAAGCCTTTCCAGTCTCCCAGGGAAAGATGGGGTTGAGGGGATGCAACATCACTAGGCCCCCGGTGAAGCCAGTGCTGGGGCCATACTCTGCCTAGTTCTCCACCAAGTTTGGAAAGTGCTGATTTTCCTTGTCCTGGTCCTGGCCCTGCTCCCACACTCGGCCTCCAGTTTTCAGAAGTTGTCCAGTTCCCAGAATGGCCCCTTCCTTTAGCTCCTTAGCATTGTCACTCAGGGGAGAAGGCTACTTACCTTGTCGTGGTGTTGTCACCACCTCCACCATGGGGGAGTTGTCAACTTGTAGGATTGTGAGGGGAGATCTCCCTAGTACCTTGCCATTTGCTTTCCGTCTATTGTGCTTAGAACCTGAAGATCGGGAAGTCTCAGGGTCTCTCAAGGGCTTGTCCGAGCCCTGGCTGGCTATGGGGGTTTCTGAGGGTTGTCCTGCTTCCTCCTTGGAGTACAACTGCTTGGAGGGGAGCTCAGTCTGGCTCCAGGTGGCATCTGGTCCTCAAGGGAAAACTGGGTGCCCAGAGGCAAGTCCAATTCAGAAGATGAAGTTGCATCTAAGGGCAGAACAGGCTCTGGGGGCAGATTCGATTTGGGGGCTTTGGTCTCAAATACTTCACTCAGCTGTTTCACCAGTGGGCTTGGGGGTTCTCCACTGCTGGTCTTCATAGGTGTCCGTGCAATGCCAAGGGTAAGAGAGTGGGGATCTGAGTCTTGGGCCTGACTGGGACCCTCCAGCTGCTCCCCTGCTGGAAGGTTTGGCTGTGGAGAGCTCTCCACCTGGATGGGAGTGCGCAGGATGCCGGCACTAGGTGAACAGGGGTCCGTCACTCGGGTCAGAAGCTTGTTGTGCGGCAGAGGCCACGCCCCACTGGGGCGCTCTTGGCTGAGCCCATCTCAACCAGGAAGAATAAGGTGGGGCAGGGCCTGGCCCGGGGCGGGGGGGGGGGACGCCAAGCCCCGATTCCTCTTTTGGGTGCACAGCAGCTTGAGCCTCCCTTTTTTTTTTTTTTTTTTAAGATTTATTTATTTGAGAGAGAGAGAATGGGGGGAGGGGCAGAGGGAGAGAGAGAGAGTCTAAAGCAGACTCCATGCTGAGCACAGAGCTCATCATGGTTCTCAATCTCACGACCCTGAGATCATGACCTGAGCCAAACCCAAGAGTGAGATGCTTAACCGACTGTACCACCCAGGCGCCCCACTTCAACACCTTTTTATACATTATTACCTCTGTGTAGAATGTTTTTCTTCAAATTAACTCACTCTTTTGGTCTCAATCTAAATGTCACTTCCCCTGCAAAGCTTTCTCTGACAGCCACATCCCCAAGGTTAGGCTACGTTCCAGTGCTATACAGTCAGAATACCCTACTTTTCCCCAAGTAGCACTTTTTTGTGTGTGATTTTATATTTATTTGTGTGATAATGTAGTGCTGGTGGGAGGTTGGATCAAAATTTTAAAACTCAAACACATACAACAAAGAAAAATAGCTTTAAAAAAAAAAAACTGATCTAATCTTACTTTCCAGCCCCTTGTTTATATTTCTGACTTTTGTTTTGAACAGCATTAGGAAAGTTTTTTTTTTTTTTTTAAAGATTTTATTTATTTGACACAGAGAGTGCGCACAAGCAGGGGAGTGGCAGGCAGGGGGAGAGGGAAAAGCAGACTCCCTGCTGAGCAGAGAGCCTGATGTAGGGCTTGATCCCATGGACCCTTGGATCAGGTCCTGAGCCAAAGGCAGATGCTTAACCGACTGAGCCACCCAAGTACCTTGAAAGTTCTTATACATATTGCTAAGTAGTTGTAAACGGTAACAATTTATATTTATTTACTGTCTTACAATCTCAGGATTTTCTTAAAACAGATATTAAAAGAAGCTTTGTTCCAATTTTTTAAAAAATTCATAGTTTGGTAGTTTCCAGTTTGTTAAAAAAAATTAGTAGAGGGTCTGTTAGAGAGTGTGTGCTATTGTGTATGTATTAAAAAAAATTTTTTTTAGGGGCGCCTGAGTGGCTCAGTTGGCTAAACATCTGCCTTCAGCTCAGGTCATGATCCCATGGTCCTGGGATCGAGCCCCATGTCAGGCTCTCTGCTCAGCGGGGAGCCTGCTTCTCACTTTCCTCTGCCTGCTACTCCCCCTGCTTGTACTCTCTCTCTCTCAAATAAATAAATAAAAATCTTTTAAAAAATTTCTTTTTTTAGTATAGTTGACAGAGTATTACATTAGTTTCAGGTGTACAACAGTTATTCAACAAGTTTATATGTTATACTATGCTGTATTCTATGTTTGTAAGTATAGCTACCATCTGTCACCATTCAACGCCATTATAGTATCATTGACTGTATTTCTTATGTTGTGCCTTTTATTCCTGTGATTTACTCATTCCATAAATGGAAGCCTGTATCTCCCAGTCTCCTTCACATATTTTGACAATCCCCCCAACCCCTACGCCTTGGCAACCATCAGTTTGTTCTTTGTAAAGGTCTTTATAGGTCTGATTTTGCTTTTTGTTTGTTCATTAAATATTTTTTTCTTCTTATTTATGTATGTATGTATTTATTTATAGAGCCTATGCTTCCATCTTATTATGAGCTTAAAATTTTGTTTATTGTTTTTACAATTTTATTTATTATTTATTTATTTTTATTTCATTTTAATTCCATTGTAGTTAACATACAGTGTTGTTATTTCAGGTGTAAAGTGTAGTGATTCAACAATTTCATAATCATCCAGGGCGCATCATCACAAGTGCACTCCTTAATCCCCATCACCTATTTCACTCATCCCTCAACCCACCTCCCCTCTGGTAACCATCAGTTTGTTCTCTATAGTTAAAAGTCTCTTTCTTTGTTTCTCCCTTTTTTCCCCTTTGCTCATTTGTTTTGTTTCTTAAATTCACATGTGAGTGAAATCATATGGTATGTCTTACTCTGACTGACTTATTTCACTTAAAATTATACTTTCTAGCTCCATCCATGCAACTGGCAAGATTTCATTCTTTTTTATGGCTGAACAATATTACATATATATATATATATCTCACATCTTTTTTATCCATTCATCTATGGGTGGACACTCAGGCTGCTTCCATGATTTGGCTATTGTAGGTAAGGCTGCTATAAATATGGGGGTGCAAGTATCCTTTGGGGTAATGGTTTTAGGGTTTTTCTTGGGGTAAATACCTAGTAGTGCAATTATTTTTAACTTTTTGAGGAATTTCCATATGTCTTCCATAGTAGTTTGCATTCCCATCACAGTGCAAGAGGGTTCCTTTTTCTCCAGTTCCTGGCCAACACTTGTTTCTTGTGTTTTTTATTTTAGCCATGCTGAGAGGTATGAGGTGATATCTCACTGTGGTTTTGATTTGCATTTCCCTGATGATGAGTGATGTTGAGCATCTTTTCATGTGTCTCTTGGCCATCTGGATGTCTCCTTTGGAGAACTATTCATGTCTTCTGCCCATTTTAAAAATTTGATTATTTGTTTTTTGGGTGTTGAGTTGTATCAGTTCTTTATATATTTTGGATACTAAACCTGGATGTCTCCTTTGGAGAACTATTCATGTCTTCTGCCCATTTTATTTTATTTTATTTTTTAAAGATTTTATTTATTTGACAGAGAGAGACACAGTGAGGGAGGGAACACCAGCAGGGGGAGTGGGAGAGGGAGAAGCAGGCTCTGATGCAGGGCTCGATCCCAGGACCCTGAGATCATGACCTGAGCCGAAGGCAGACACTTAAGGACTGAGCCACCCAGGCGCCCCTCTTCTGCCCATTTTAAAAATTTGATTATTTGTTTTTTGGGTGTTGAGTTGTATCAGTTCTTTATATTTTTTGGATACTAACCCTTTATTGGATATATCATTTGAAAATATCTTCTCTCACTCAGTAGGTTGTCTTTTAGTTTTGTTGATTGTTACCTTTGCTGTGCAGAAGCTTTTTATTTTGATGTAGTCCCAATAGTTTATTTTTGCTTTTATTTCCCTTGTCTCAGGAGACATATCTAGAAAAATATTGCTATGGCTGATGTCAGAGACATTACTGCCTGTGTTCTCTTCTAGGATTTTTATGATTTCAGGTCTCATATTTAGATCTTCAATCTATTCTGAATTTATTTATTTATTTATTTATTTATTTAAAGATTTTATTTATTTGACAGAGAGAGAGACAGCCAGAGAGAGAACACAAGCAGGGGGAGCAGGAGAGGGAGAAGCTGGCCTCCTGCAGAGCAGGGAGCCCGATGCAGGGCTCAATCCCAGGACCACGGGATCATGACCTGAGCCAAAGGCAGATGCTTAACCATCTGAGCCACCCAGGTGCCCCTGAATTTATTTTTGTGTATAGTGTAAGAAAGTGGTCCAGTTTCATTCTTTTGCATGTAGCTAACCAGTCTTTTCAGCACCATTTGTTGAAGAAACTATCTTTTTCCCATTGGGTATTCTTTCCTGCTTTGTCAAAGATTAATTGACTATATAATTGTGGGTTTATTTTTGAGTTTTCTATTCCATTGATCTGTGTCTATTTTTGTGCCAGTGCCATACTGTTTTGATTACTATAGCTTTGTAATATAACTTGAAATCTGGAATTGTGATACCTCCAGCTTTGCTTTTCTTTTTTCAAAGTTGCTTTGGTCTTTTGTGGTTTCATATAAATTTTAGGATTTTTTTGTTCTAGTTCTGTGCAAAATGCTGTTGGTATTTTGATAGGGATTACATTAAATCTATAGATGGCTTTGAGCGGTATAGCCATTTTTTCTTTTTTTTCAAAAATTTTATTTAAATTCTAGTTAGTTAATATATAGTGTATTATTGGTTTCAGGAGAATTTAGTGATTCATCATGGATGGTATAAACATTTTAACAATATTTCTTCTTCCAATCCATGAGCATGGAATGTCTTTCCATTTCTTTGTGTTGTCTTCAATTTCTTTCATTAGTGTTTTATAGTTTTCAGAGTACAGGTCCTTAACCTCTTTGGTTAGGTTTATTTGTAGGTATCTTATTATTTTTGGTGCATTTGTAAATGGAATTATTTCCTTAATTTCTCTTTCTGCTGCTTCATTGTTAGTGTATAAAAATGCAACAGATTTCTGCACATTGATTTTGAATTCTGTGATTTTACTGAATTCATTTATCAGTTCTAGTAGATTTTTTGGTGGAGTCTTTAGGGTTTTCTATATATAGTATCATATTATCTGCAAATAGTGAAAGTTCTACTTCTTCTTTACCAATTTGGATGCCTTTTATTATATCTTTTTGTTGTCTAATTGCTGTGGCTAGGACTTCCAGTACTATGTTGAATAAAAGTAGTGAGAATGGGCATCCTTGTTTTATTACTGACCTTAGGGGGAAAGCTCTCAGTTTTTCCCCATTGAGCATGATGCTTGTGAGTTTTTCATATATAGCCTTTATTGTGTTGAGGTATGTTCCCTGTAAACCTACTTTGTTGAGGGATTTTCTCATGAATGGATGTTGTACTTTGTCCAAAATCCTTTTTCTGTGTCTATTGAAATGATCATATGGTTTTTATCCTTTCTCTTATTGATATGTGATGTATCATGTTGATTGATTTGCAAATATTGAACCAGCCTTGCATCCCAGGAATAAATCCCACTTGGCCATGGTGAATGATTTAAATAAATAATGTATTGTTGGATTTGGTTTGCTAGTATTTTGTTGAGGATTTTTGTGTTTATGTTCATCAGAGATATTGGCTTGTAGTACTCTTTTTTTGTAGTACTCTGGTTTTGGTTTCAGGGTGATACTGGCTTCATAGAATGAATTTGGAGGTTTTCCTTCTATTTTTTGGAATAATTTGAGAATTAATAGGTATTTTTTTTCTATTTTATTTTTTGACATTTAAGAAAATTTTTAATTCCAGTAGACTTAATAGGTATTAACTCTTCTGTAAATGTTTGATAGAATTTGCCTGTGAAGCCATCTGATCCTGGAGTTTTGTTTCTTGGGAGTTTTTTGATTACTGATTCAATCTCCTTGCTGGTAATTGGTCTGTTCAAATTTTCTATTTCTTCCTGTTTCAGTTTTGATAGGTTGTGTTTCTAGAAATTTATCCAGTTCCTCTAGGTTTTCTAATTTGTTGGAATATAGGTTTTTTGGGGGGGTGTAATCTAAACATTTTTATTTAAATTCAATTAATTAACATATAATGTATTATTGGTTTCAGAGGTACAGGTCTGTGATTCATCAGTCTTATATAATACCCAGTGCTCATTACATCACATTCCCTCCTTAATGTCCATCACCCAGTTACCCCATCCATCCACCCCTTCCCCTCCAACAACCCTGTTTGTTTCCTATGATTAAGAGTCTCTTGGGCGCCTGGGTGGCTCAGATGGTTAAGCGTCTGCCTTCGGCTCAGGTCGTGATCCCGGGGTCCCGGGATCGAGTCCCGCATCGGGCTCCCTGCTCCTTGGGAGTCTGCTTCTCCCTCTGCTTCTCTTCTCTCTCTCTTTCTGTCTGTCATGAATAAATAAAAAAATCTTTAAAAAAAAAAAAATCTCTTCAAAAAAAAAAAAAAAAAAGAGTCTCTTATGGTTTGTCTCCCTCTCTGGTTTTGTCTTCTTTTATTTTTCCCTCTCTTCCCTTATGATCCTCTGTTTTCTTTCTTAAATTCCACATATCAGTGAGATCATATGATAATTGTCTTTCTCTGATTGACTTATTTTGCTTAGCATAATACCCTCTAGTTCTATCCCTGTCATTGCAAATGGCAAGATTTCATTTTTTTGATGACTGAGTAAAATTCCATTTTGTGTGTGTGTGTGTGTGTGTGTGTGTGTGTGTGTACACACACACCACATCTTTATCCATTCATCTGTCAATGGACATCTGGGCTCTTTCCATATTTTGGCTATTGTGGCCATTGCTGCTATAAACATTGGGGTGCAGGTGCACCTTCAGACCACTACATTTGTATCTTTGGGGTAAATACCCAGTAGTGCAATTGCTGGGTCATAGGGTAGCTCTATTTTCAACTTTTTTAAAAATAGATTTTATTTATTTATTTGACAGAGAACGGTAGTGAGAGAGAGTGCACAGGCAGGGGGAGCAGCACAGAGAGGGAGAGGGAGAATCAGACTCCCTGCTGAGCAGGAAGTCCAACCTGGGACTCGATCCCAGGACCCTGGGATCATGACCTGAGCCGAAGGCAGATGTTTAACTGACGGAGCCACCCAGGTTCCCCTATTTTCAACTTTTTGAGGAACCGCCATACTGTTTTCCAGAGTGGCTGCACCAGCTTGCATTCCCACCAACACTGTGGGAGGGTTCCCCTTTTCTCTGCATCCTTGCCAACATCTGTCATTTCCTGACTTGTTAATTTTAGCCATTCTGACTGGTGTGAGGTGGTATCTCATTGAGGTTTTGATTTGGATTTCCCTGATGCCAAGTTATGTGGAGCATTTTTCCATGTATCTGTTGGCCATTTGGATGTCTTCTTTGGAGATATGTCTGTTCATGTCTTCTGCCCATTCCTTGATTGGATTATTTGTTCTTTGGGTGTTGAATTTGGTAAGTTCTTCATAGATTTTGGATACTAGCCCTTTATCTGATATGTCATTTGCAAATATCTTCTCCCATTCTGTCGCTGGTCTTTTGGTTTTGCCAACTGTTTCCTTTGCTGTGCAAAAGCTTTTTATCTTGATGAGGTCCCAATAGTTCATTTTTGCCTTTGTTTCCCTTGCCTTTGGAGATGTGTCTAGCAAGAAGTTGCTGCAGTCGAGGTCACAGAGGTTACTGCCTGTGTTCTCCTCTAGGATTTTGATGGTTTCCTGTCTCACATTTAGGTCTTTCATCCATTTTGAGTTTATTTTTGTATATGGTGTAAGGAAATGGTCCAGTTTCTTCTGCATGTGGCTGTCCAATTTTCCCAACACCATTTGTTGAAAAGACTGTCATTTTTCCATTTGAAGTTCTTTCCTGCTTTGTCAAAGATTAGTTGACCGTAGAGTTGTGGGTCCATTTCTGGGTTCTCTATTCTGTTCCATTGATCTATGTGCCTGTTTTTGTGCCAGTACCATGCTGTCTTGATGATTACAGCTTTGTAATAGAGCTTGAAGTCTGGAATTGTGATGCCACCAGCTTTGGTTTCCTTTTCAATATTCCTTTGGCTCTTCAGGGTCTTTTCTGGTTCCATACAACTTTTAGGATTATTTATTCCAGCTCTGTGAAAAAATTGATGGTATTTTGATAGGGATTGCATTGAATGTGTAGATTGCTCTGGTAGCATAGACATTTTAATATTTCTTCTTCCAATCCAAAACAATCGTTTTTCCATTTGTTTGTGTCTTCCTCAATTTCTTTCATGAGTGTTGTATAGTTTTCTGAGTACAGATCCTTTGCCTCTTTGGTTAGGTTTATTCCTAGGTATCTTATGGTTTTGGTTGCAATTGTAAATGAGATCTGCTCCTTAATTTCTTTTTCTTCTGTCTCATTGTTAGTGTATAGAAATGCAACTGATTTCTCTGCATTGATTTTATATCCTGCCACTTTGCTGAATTCCTGTATGAGTTCTAGCAATTTTGGGGTGGAATCTTTGGGGTTTTCCACATAGAGTATCATGTCACCTGCAAAGAGTGCCAATTCTGATGCCTTTTATTTCTTTTTGTTGTCTGATTGCTGAGGCTAGGACTTCTAGTACTATGTTGAACAGCAGTAGTGATAGTGGACATCCCTGCCATGTTCCTGACCTTCCGGGAAAAGCTCTCAATTTTTCCCCATTGAGAATGATATTCACTGTGGATTTTTCATAAATGGCTTTTATGATATTGAGGTATGTTCCCTCTATCCCTATACTGTGAAGAGTTTTAATCAAGAAAGGATGCTATACTTTGTCAAATGCTTTTTCTTCATCTATTGAGATAATCTTATGGTTCTTGTCCTTTCTTTTATTAATGTGGTGTATCACATTGATTGATTTGCAGATGTTGAACCACCCTTGCAGCCCAGGAATAAATCCCACTTGGTCGTGGTGAATAATCCTTCTAATATAGTGTTGGATCCTACTGCCTAGTATTTTGGTGAGAATTTTTGCATCCATGTTCATCAGGGATATTGGTCTGTAATTATCCTTTTTGGTGGGGTTTTTGTCTGGTTTTGGGATCAAGGTAATGCTGGCCTCATAGAAAGAGTTTGGAAGTTTTCCTTCTATTTTTTGAGCATGTGTTGTGATGAGCACTGGGTGTTATACGTAACTAATGAATCATTGAACATGACATCGAAAACTAATGATGTAATTACAGTGGCTAACTGAACATAATAAAAAAAATGAAACAGCTTCAGAATAATAGGTATTAATTCTTCTTTAAATGTTTGGTAGAATTCCCCTGGGAGGCCATCTGGCCTGGCTCTTGTTTGTTGGGAGATTTTTGATTACTCCTTCAATTTCCTTGCTGGTTTGGGGTCTGTTCAGGTTTTCTATTTCTTTTTATTTTTTTAAAGATTTTATGTATTTATTTGACAGAGAGAGACACAGTGAGAGAGGGAACACAAGCAGGAGGAATGGGAGAGGGAGAATCAGGCTTCCCGCAGAGCAGGGAACACAATGCAGGGCTCGATCCCAGGAACCTGGGATCATGACCTGAGCCGAAGGCAGACGCCCAACGACTGAGCCACTCAAGCGCCCCTCAGGTTTTCTATTTCTTCCTGTTTCAGTTTTGGTAGTTTATATGTCTCTAGGAATGCATCCATTTCTTCCAGTTTGCCTAACTTGTTGACATATATATTCTTATATATTTGTATAATATGTTCTTATAATTGTTTGTTTTTCTTCAATGTTATTTGTGATCTCTCCCCTTTCATTCGTGATTTTATTCATTTGGGTCCTTTCTTTTTTCTTTCTTTTTTTATTTTTTATTCATTTGAGACACAGAGATACAGAGAGAGAGAGAGCATGAGCAGGGGGAGAGGCAGAGGGAGAGGGAGAAGCAGGCTCCCCACTGAGCCGGGAGCCTCATGCGGGGCTCGATCCCAGGACCTTGGGATCATGACTGAGCCGAAGGCAGACGCTTAACCATCTGAGCCACCCAGGCGCCCCTCCTTTCTTTTTTCTTTTTGATAAGTGTGGCCTGGGGTTTATCAATCTTATTAATTCTTTCAAAGAAGTAGCTCCAAGTGTCATTGATCTGTTCTACTGTTCTTTTGATTTCTGCTTTGATCTTTATTATTTCTCTTCTCCTGCTCGGTTTAGGCTTTATTTGTTGTTCTTTCTCCAGCTCCTTTAGGTGCAAGATTAGGTTGTGTATTTGAGACCTTTCTTGCTTCTTGAGAAAGGCTTGTATTGTTATATACTTCCCTCTTAGGACCCCTTTGCTGCATCCCAAAGATTTTGAACAGTTTTGTTTTCATTTTCATTTGTTTCCATGAATTTTTAAAAATTCTTCTTTAATTTCCTGTTTGACCCATTCATTCTTTAGTAGGATGGTCTTCAGCCTCCATGTATTTGAGTTCTTTCTAAATTTCCTCTTGTGATTGAGTTCCAGTTTCAAAGCACTGTGGTCCAAAAATATGCAGGGAATGATCCCAATCTTTTGGTACTGGTTGAGACCTGATTTGTGACCCAGTATGTGATCTATTTTGGAGAATATTCCATGTGCACTTGAGAAGAATGTGTATTCTGTTACTTAAGGATGGAATGTTTTGAATATATCTGTGAAGTCTATCTGGTTCAGTGTGTCATTCAGAGCCCTTATTTCCTTGTTGATCTTCTGCTTAGGTGATCTGTCCATTGCAGTGAGAGTGGTATTAAAGTCCCCTACCATTATTGTATTATTATCAATGTGTTTCTTTAATTTTGTTATTAATTGGCTCATATAATTGACTGCTTCCATGTTAGGGGCATAGATATTTACAATTGTTAGATCTTCTTGTTGGGTAGACCCTTTAATTATGATATAGTGACCTTCCTCATCTCTTATTACAGTCTTTTGTTTAAAATTTAATTTGTCTGTTATAAGGATTGCTGCCTCAGCTTTCTTTTGATGTACATTAGCATGATAAATGGTTTTCCACCCCTCACTTTAAATCTGGAGCTGTCTTTGGGTCTAAAATGAGTCTCTTGCAGATAGCATATCAATGGGCCTTGCTTTTTTATCCAATCTGATACCCTGTGTTTTTTGATTGGGGCATTTAACCCATTTACATTCAGAATAACTATTGAAAGATATGAATTTAGTGCCATTGAATTACCTGTAAAGTGACTGTTACTGTATATTGTCTCTGTTCCTTTCTGGTCTTTGTTACTTTTGGGCTCTCTCTTTGCTTAGAGGATCCCTTTTAATATTTCTTGTAGGACTGGGTTTTTTTTCTTTTTTTTTTAGATTTTATTTATTTATTTGACAGAGAGAGACACAGTGAGAGAGAGAACACAAGCAGGGGGAGTGAGAGAGGGAGAAGCAGGCTTCCTGCTGAGCAAGGAGCCTGATGCAGGTCTCGATCCCAGGACCCCGGGATCATGACCTGAGCTGAAGGCAGACGCTTAACGACTGAGCCACCCAGGTGCCCCTGTAGGGCTGGTTTGATCAAATTCTTTTAGTTTCTGTTTGTCCTGGAAGCTTTTTATCACTCCTTCTATTTTGAATGACATTGTAGTTGGATAAAATATTCTTGGCTGCATACTTTTCTCATTTAGCACCCTGAATATATCATGCCAGTCCTTTCTGGCCTGTCAGGTCTCTGTGGCTAGGTCTGCTGCCAGTCTAATGTTCCTACCCTTGTAGGTTATGGACCTCTTGTCCTGAGCTGCTTTCAGGATTTTCTCTTTGTCTCTGAGATTTGTAAATTTCACTATTCTATGTCAGGGTTTTGACGTATTTTTATTGATTTTGAGGGGGGTTCTCTGTGCCTCCTGGATTTTGATGCCTGTTTCCTTCCCCATATTAGGGAAGTTCTCTATTATAATTTGCTCCAGTATACCTTCTGCCCCTCTCTCTTTCCTCTTCTTCTCGGATCCCCATTATTCTAATATTGTTTCACTTTATGGTATCACTTATCTCTTAAAATCTCTCCTCGTGATCCAGTAGTTGTTTATCTCTTTTTCTCAGCTTCTTTGTTCTCCATTATTTGATCTTCTATATCACTAATTCTCTTCTGCCGCATTTATCCTAGCAGTTGGAGCATCCATTTTTTTTTATTTTATCTCATTAATAACCTTTTTGATTTCGACTTGGTTAGATTTTAGTTCTTTTATTTCTCCAGAAAGGGAATCTCTAGTGTCTTCTATGCTTTTTACAAGCCTAGTTTGTATCTTTATAATCATTATTCTGAACTCTAGTTCCAACAACTAACTTATGTCTATACTGATTAGGTTCTTGGCAGTCAGTACTGCCTCTTGTTCTCTTTTTTGAGGTGAGTTTTTCCATCTTGTCATTCTTGCAGAAAGTGGTTGCTTTTCTATTTGTAGAGTTGCCGCTATTTTCTTAGCTCTCCAGTTGAGTTCGCAGGTGTTCAGAATTATTTGATTGCTACCTAGCTGAATTCTTGGGACCAGATGAAATTAAGGTCTCCTATTCCTCTGCCATCTTGGACTCCTCCCCCGGAAACTGTACTTTTAAATGTCTTAGTTTTCTCTTGGGGCACTGCCACCTCTTGATCTTGCTCCTCCAGCAGCCGCAGAGCCTGGCTGGAGTGCAGGGGCCATGGCGCCACCAAGAGGCAGTTATTATATATTCATTAAAAAAATAGCTAATAGCGATAAAAATGGCACTTTACCTGAGTCATCCTCCTCTCCAAACCCCATAACCCCAGTCTATTCATGAGAATAACAACAGACAAATTCCAATAGAGAGGCATCTTACAGTGTTCCTGACCAGTACTCCTCAAAACTGTCAAGGCCATCAAAAACAAGGGAAGCCTGAAGAACTGCCACAGCCAAGAGGATCCTAAAGGAGACATGACAACTAAATGTAATGTGGTATCCTGGATAGCATCCAGAAACAAGAAAGGAGCATTAGTTAGAAATTATGGAAATTTAACTAAAATGTGGACCTTGATTAATAATAATATATTAATACTGGTTCATGAATTATAACAAGTGTGCCATTCTAATATAATAATAAAAAGTAACAAGGGAAAATGTGTGAGGGGCCTGAGGAAGGGAGGGGACTTTTAGCACTGTCACTTCAATTTTTCTGTATATCTAAAACTTCCAAAAAATAGTTTGTTAAGAGAAATAGTTAAACTACATTTTAAAAATGAAATTAAAACCAACATTTGTGAAATGTTTGAAAGCCCTGGAACACTTTGCTAGAACCCAGGATTTTGCAGAGCACAATATGAAAACTACTAGTCTAATCAATATAAATGATTCTTAAGGTAATTCAGTTTCCAGCACAGGCAGTTCTTACTTTGCATAGTAGCCTGGGACCATAAAAAGGACTGTGCAAGCTGAAAACATGTAAAGTGATCTTAAATAATCAATGGGGAAAATTACAGTTGTTTAGTGACCTTTAAAATTGTTTTGTCAAAATATTAAAAATCCTCTTATTGCCATTAATAATGAAATACTGACTTTCAAGTGTTTTATTTTTTATTTTTATTTTTTGTAAGGAAACTTAATAAGATACTACTGCTAAGGATTTTCCCTTTGTCTGTCTCTAAATGGTGAACTGATACCTTAAGGCTTACAGATTGGTCTTTCCTAATTACAGGAGACATTTTAGAGGATATGTTTTATATCTTTTTCTTTTCAACACTGAAGAATTTTATGGGTATGGACACTTCAATAACTTTGTAAACAAAAATCCCCCATGATTTTTGTTCATCAGTACTCTAATATTCAAAAGCTTATCTTTTTTTAAAGCTTATTTTTTAAAGATTTATTTATTTATTTATTTTTAAGATTTTCATTTATTTATTTGACAGAGAGAAACACAGAGAGAGAGGGAACACAAGCAGGGGGAGTGGGAGAGGGAGAAGCAGGCTCCCTGCTGAGCAGGGAGCCCGATGCGGGGCTCAATCCCAGGACCCCGGGATCATGACCTGAGCCGAAGGCAGATGCTTAACGACTGAGCCACCCAGGTGCCCCAAGATTTATTTATTTGAGAGAGAGAGAGAGAGAGTACTAGTGTGAGCATGCAACAGAGGATGGTGTAAAGGGAGAGGGAAAGAATCTCAAGCACATTCCCTGCTGAGCGTGGAACCGGATGTGGAGCTTGATCTCACAACCGTGAGACCATGACTTGAGCCAAAATTCAGAATCAGATGCTCAACTGACCAGGCGCCCAAGCTTATGAGTTTTCAAACTATTCAGTGCTTTTTTAAATTTTTCAAAGATACAGAATAATTTACATAGGAAAAAAGAATTTTTCTTTTTACTGTATTATTGTTCATGTACATGGAAAATATGTATTTCTCTTTGAAAACCTAACCTTTTAACAGGGTTGCACAGTGTTAACAGTGGTGATAATGCTTTCAAATACCCTCTGAACTGTCTTGCTAGGATTTAATAAAACACCTTCTACCAAAAAAAAATTATCAAGAATGATTTGAATCATGCTTGCCTTCTTGTAATGTAGCTTAGGGTATGGATTGAGTATCTTTTCTATGCCTTTGCAGATTATCATACTCCTAAGTCTAGATCAACTTCCAACATTTTATCCTTTGCACTTTCAGTGTTATAAAATACCTCTGAGAGTTACTTTAATGTGAGGTATTTTGCTGGCATCACTTTTTCTGGGACATGATCATCCTTTCCCCATTTATGTTAAGTTCACCTTCACTACATTCCTCTTTGCTACATATCTAGGGTCTCTCGAATGGTGGCTCTGTCATCCATGGTCATCTGTTTCTTCTATAACTCCATTTACTTTACATTTGATTCACATTTCACCCCTAGTATTATTACTTTTTGTTTCTTTGCTGTACTCTCATCTTTGTTGACTTAATTCCCTCTGTCAGGTATTTATCTTAGTAAAGTGCGTATGGTTTATCACCCAGAGATAAGGAGGTCACACAGCTGTACTCTGTTATTTCTGTGTAAACTGAATAATCACACAGTGATCAATCACTGACACGCTTTGAAAGAAGTGATGCATTGGCCACTGACCAATGCTTATCTGTTACTTACATAGGGATTTGTGGACTAAAAGGTTAGTATGAAGTTTGTACTTCATGTAGTTACTCACAGCTAATATACTGTGGTAACTGAAATCTGAACTATGTTGTTTCAGAACTGGTGTTATTTAACTGAACTGTGGTAACTGAAATTTGTGCATTTGGGAACTATGCCAGGTGAGTTCTGCGTATATCCTACATGTATACAAAATTTGCCCTAATCCTTTTACTATCTTAAAATTTGATTAGCTATTATGAGAAGACTATGACTTATTGAGAGGATTTATACTCATTTTATAGGGATACTGAAAAATGAGAGGATTCATTTGGTCCGCATCCCTGTATTCACTGCTAACACTTAAAAATTCAGAGCACAGGTATAGGACAGTGAAAGTCATCATCAAATAAATTTATTTTAAGAGCTGGAGCTACATGGTACTGAGGAAGACATGTGAGATTAAAGGCCAGAAGACAGAAACCTTCAGATCATAAGAGCTTGACAGTGTGTGGACCAAGATATTTCCCTGCATCTACCACATCATCTGGTTCTTATAGAGGCTGAACCTTGCTCAAAAGAGGGACTTAGACTAATAATGTTTTGGAATTCTCTCAGATCCCTATAACTCCAAAGTAGGAAAAAAAAACAAATTTATTATTTCAACAATTAGATTTAGTATGTTTAAAAATGTCTTTTAGCCCCAATATACTCTGTAAGTTCCAAACTTGTAGTAACCATTTCCCCATTTCCTTCTCTCTGAAGCATGAAATACTAGCTAAGATTGTCACTGATAAGTTGGTTCCATACTCACCCACCTACCTATGTTGTAAGCACTTTCACTCAAGCACATACAAAATCATACAACTAATTGTTCAATGCCAAGAAACTCTAATCAAAGGGCAAGGTACTTCACTGGCAGGTATGCCTGGGTGGCTCAGTCGGTTAAGCATCTGCCTTGGGCCCAGTTCATGATCCCAGGGTCCTGGGATTGAGTCCCACATCAGGCTCCTTGCTCAGCGGGGAGTCTGCTTCTCCCTCTGCCTGCTGCTCCCCCTGCTTGTTCGTTCCCTCTCTCTCTCTCTCTGACAAATAAATAAATAAATCTTAAAAAAAAAAAAGATAACCTCACTGGCTGCAAAACCAAATTCATTTATGAATACCCTTCCTTAGGGCATATTTTAGGTTAAAAGGTTTTTGCCACTTCTGCAGCAAGGTTACCCACAGAGGCTGCTCTGGTGCCAACTTACACGGAGAATAAACAGTTGTCAAATCCATTCATTGCTAGCTTCTTGGAGGCAGTGTTCAAAAGCTATCTGAAAGGGTGGTGTACTCAAGGTATAGACTTAAAAATTCAGTGAGTGGATGAAGTTTGACTAATCTCAAAGAAAAGTTTTAATAGTGCCTGAGGATAGCAAGTAGATTAGAACAAGAGAAGCAATAATATACAATTAAGAAGCTAAATTTGAGTTCAGATTTTATTTCAGACTCCACTATTTATTTTATCTGATATTTTTAATAAGGAACCTAGTTGGTCATTAAGTCCCAATGCAGGACTCCGTTTTCTGGAGTCTTACATAACTGTAAGGATCTGATAAATATTAAGAGCCCAAAAAGTGATATAGAGAAGGGAACCTAGAGTCCAGTGAACTATTAAGCTCTCATAAAACGCTTATAGATATAACAGCAGTGGGCTTGCATGATATGTTTATAATTGAACTGATTGTCCTGAGTAGATCATTTGCCAGTGCCAGGGGTTAGTTTCCAGGGGCTGATGCTAAGAAGGTGTAACCTCCTGAAGGTAGTAAGGAGCAGAATGATTAGAGGGAAAGTTATAAAGACAGTTTGTAAGCAAAGCTGAGAGTCAGGCTGAGAAGTCAAAAGCAGTTGAGCCGTCTGGAAGTAGGATCAAGGCTGAGGATGAGAGAAAAATGAGAAAAATTCACATACAGGTTTTTGTGTGAACAGAGGCTTTCACTTCACTTTAGTAATAAGTAGGACTGGGATTATTAGGTGGTATGGTAAATATTTTAAATTTGTAAGAAACCGGAAAAATGTTTTACGAAGTAGCTGTACCATTTTGCGTCTCTACCAGCAACGTATGAGAGTTCCAATTGTTCCACATCCTCACTTGGTATTGTCAGTTTTCATTGTTGTTTCAGTTTGTTTATTAGGCATTCTTTTAGGTTTATATTAGTATCTCATTGTGGTTTTAATTTGCATTTCCTTAATGAGTAATAATATTGAGCATCTTTTTATGTGCTTATTTGTCATCTGTACATCTTTTTAAGTTTATCTTATTTAAATTCAATTAATTAACTTATAGTGTATCATTAGTCTCAGATGTAGAGTTCGGTTATTCATCAATTGCATATAACACCCAGTGCTTATTACATTCATGTGCCGTCCTTAATGCCCATCACCAAGTTACCTCATCCCCCTACCCACCTCCCTGCCAGCAACCCTCAGTTTGTTTCCTGTAGTTAAGAGTCTCTTATGGTTTGTCTCCCTCTATGATTTCTTCTTATTTTATTTTTCCCTCCCTTCCCCTATGATCCTGTTTTGTTTCCTAAATTCCACATATGAGTGAAACCATATGATAATTGTACATCTTCTTTGGTGAAGTGTCTATACAAGTCTTTTGCCCATTTAAAAAATTAGAGATTATTTCAAGGTACTAAATTTGGTGTCAAGAGTTTCCATTGATTTTTTTCCCTTAAAAAAATTAAAGACTATCTTTTTAGAGCAGTTTAGGCTCACAGCAAAATTCAGAGTGAGGTACAGAGAGTTCCCATATATCCCTGCCCCCACACATGCATAACCTCTTCCATTATCAACACCCCCCCCCAGAATGGTAACTGTGTTACAATTGATGAATCTACATGGACACATCATAATCACCCAAAGTCCACAGTTACACTAGGGTTCATTCCCAGTGTTGCATTCTATGGGTTTGGACAAATGTATAATGACACGTATCCATCATTATAGTATCATACACAGTATTTTCATTGCCCTAAAAGTCCTCTGTGCTCTGTCTATTCATCCTTCCCTAGACTCCCAACTTCTGGTAACCACTGATTCTTGTACTGTCACCATAGTTCAACCTTTTCCTGAATGTCAAATAGTTGGAATCAAACAGTATGTAGCCTTTTCAGATTGGCTTCTTTCACTTAGTAATATACATTAAAGTTTCCTCCATGTCTTTTCATGGCTTGATAGCTCATTTCTTTTTTGTGCTGAATAATATTCCATTGTTGGGATGTACCAGTTTATTTCTTTATTTACCTATGGAGGGACATCTGGGTTGCTTCCAAGTTTTGACAATTATGAGTAAAGGTCCAGATTTTTGTGTGGAATAAGTTTTCAACTCCTTTGAATGAATACCAAAGAGCATGATTGCTGGATCATATAGTAAGAGTATGTTCCATTTTGTAAGAAATCTGTCTTCCAAAGTGGCTGTATCATTTCACATTCCCACCAGCAATATATGAGGG
Organism: Callorhinus ursinus; assembly: GCF_003265705.2. Lineage (NCBI taxonomy): Eukaryota > Metazoa > Chordata > Mammalia > Carnivora > Otariidae > Callorhinus > Callorhinus ursinus. The sequence goes on from NW_027397104.1 coordinate 2,223,133, forward strand.
TTCCTGTTGCCTCACTCCTCACCAGGATGTGGTGTTGCCAGTGTTCCAGATTTTGGTGTTTCTAATAGTTGTATAGTGGTATCTCATTGTTTTAATTTGTATTTCCCTGATGACATATGATGTGGAGCATTCTTTTCATATGCTTATTTGCCATCTGTATATCTTTGGTGAGGTGTCTATTAAGGTCTTTGGCCTGTTTTTTTGTTTGTTTGTTTGTTTTTTAGTTTTCAGAGGTAGAATTTAGTGATTCATCAGTTGCATATTGCATATAACACCCAGTGCTCATTACATCAAGTGCCCTCCTTAATGCCCATCACCCTTTTATCCCTTCCCCTCACCCACCTCCCCTCTAGCAACCCTGTTTGTTTCCTAGAGTTTTGTGTCTCTTATGATTTGCCTCCCTCTCAATTTTCATCTTACTTTATTTTTCCTTCCCTTCTCCTATGTTCATCTGTTTTGTTTCTAAAATTCCACATGAGTAATCGTATGGTATTTGTCTTTCTCTGACTGACTTATTTTGCTTAGCATAATACTCTCTAGTTCCATCCACGTTGTTGCAAACCCTTCATTCTTTTTGAAAGCGCTGAATAATATTCCATTGTGTATATATACCACATCTTCTTTATCCATTCATCTGTAGATGGACATCTGGGGTCATTCCATATTTTGCCTATTGTGGATATTGCTGCTATAAACATTTTTCACTGGGCCCTTTGTTTTAATACTGTTAAGTTTCAAGAGTTCTTTACGTATTCTGGATGCAAGTCCTTTGTCACATATCTGATTTGCAAATATTATCTCCTAGTCTGTGGCTTGTCTTTTCATTTGCTTGACAGTGTCTTTCAAAAGCACAAGTTTAGAATTTTGATGAAGTCCAGTTTATCAGTGTGTTCTTTTATGGTTCTTGCTTGGATGGTATATCCAAAAGCTCCTTGCCTAGCTCAAAGTCACAAAGGTCTTTCATGTTTTCTTCTAAGAGTTTTATAGTTTTATATTTTGCATTTAGTTCTATGATCAAGTTTGAGTTAATTTGGAATGTGTGAGGTATAGGTCAAGATTCAGTTGGGTTTTTTTATGGTGGGGGCACAAATGTATGCCCAATTATTCTGGCACTATTTGTTGAAAGACTATCATTTTTCTATTGTTTTGGCTTTTCACTTTGGTCAAAAATCATTTGACCATTTATGTGTTGGGTCTATTTCTGGACTCTCTATTTCAGGAATTGACTTTTCCCCTTAAAGGGCCAGATAGTAAATATTTAAGGCTACTAGTTACTAAATATTCAGGCCATATGGTCTCTGTAGCAACTACTCAACTTGACTATTTTAGCATGAAAGCAGCCATATGTACAATATGTAAAATGGGCATGACTGTATTCTGTAAAACTTTATTTTAAAAAATAGGCAGTGGGTCAGATTTGGACCACAAGCTCCACTTTACCAACTGCTCTAGTCTATTCCATTGATTTTTGTTATCTCTTTTCTCTGGTACCCCACTGTACTGGTTATTGTAGCTTTATAATAGGTCTTGAAATCAGGTAATGTGATTTATAAATAATAAAGTGATCCTCCACTTTATTCTTCTTTTCCTCAGTTGTTTTGTATTTTACTTTCTTTGCCTTTCCATATAAATTTACAAAAAATCCTGCTGGAAATAACTGATCGATCTGGGCAAAATTGAAATGTTAACAATATTAACTTTTCCAGTCTTTGAACTTAATATGTCTCTTTGTTTATTTAGGTCTTCTCTGATTTCTTTCGTCAACATTTTGTAATAGCCAATATTTAGGGATTTTCCAGATATATTTCTAGTCCTTAAACTATTACTTCTAGTTTAATTCTGTTATGGTGAGATAATATACTTTGTACAATTTCTGTTTTTAAAAATTTAAGTTTTGTTTTATGGCCCATAATATGTTCTGTCTTGATGAATTACTTCATGTGCACTTGCAACGAATGGGCATTTTGCTCTTGTTGAGTGGAGTGCTCTGTAAATGCCAGTGTGAGACTTGAAACTATAAAAATCCTAGAAGAGAGCACAGGTAGTAACCTCTTTGACATAGGCCATAGCAACTTCTTTCTAGCTATGTCTCCTGAGGCAAGGGAAACAAAAGCAAAAATAAACTATTGGGATTTCATCAAAATAAAAAGCTTCTGCACAGTGAAGGAAACAATCAACAAAACTAAAACGCAACCCATGGAATGGGTGAGGATATTTGCAAATGATATATCTGATAAAGGGTTAATATGCAGAATATATAAAGAATAAAACTCAACACTCCAGAATTGAATAATCCAATTAAAAAATGGGCAGAAGACACGAATAGACACTTTTACAAGGAAGACATACAGAGGACCAACAGACACAAAAGATACTCATCATTAGGGAAATACAAATCAAAATCACAATGAGAAATTACTTCACACCTGTCACAATGGCTAAAATCAACAACACAAGAAACGACAAATATTGGTGAGGATATGGAGAAAGAGGAACCCTCTTGCATTGTTGGTAGGAATTAACTGTGCAGCCACTCTGGAAAACAGTATAGAGGTTCCTCAAAAAGTTAAAAATAAAACGACCCTATGCTCCAGCAGTTGCACTACTATTTACCCAGAGAATGCAAAAATACTAATTCAAAGGCATACATGTACCCTGATGTTTATAGCAGGATTATCTACAACAGCCAAATTATGGGAACAGCCCAAGTGTCCATCGATTAATGAATGAATAAAGAAGATGTGGTATATATACATATACATACAATGGGATATTACTCAGCCATTAAAAAATAATGAAATCTTGCCATTTGCAATGACATGGATGGAGCTAGAGAGTATTTTGCTAGGCGAAATAAGTCTGTCAGAGAAAGACAAATACCATGTGATTTCACTCATGTGGAATTTAAGAAACAAAACAAATAGGCAAAGGAGGAAAAAGGGGGGCAAACCAAGAAACAGACTCTTAACGATAGAGAACTGATGGTTACCAGAGGGAAGGTAGGTGGGAGGGTGGGTTAAATAGGTGATGGGGATTGAGGGGAGTGCGCTTGTGATGAGTACTGAGTGTCATATGGGAGTGTTGAATCATTGTACACCTGAAACTAATATTACACTGTATGTTAACTAACTGGAATTTAAATAAAACTTTTAAAAAAATGTCAATATGGTGAGCTTGGTTAATGCCTTGTTTAGGTTTTCTGTATCCTTGTTAATTTTCTCTCTACCTATTAAAGAGAAAGAAGTGTTTGATGTCTCCAGCTATACATGTGCATTTGTCTTTCTTTTCAGTTCTGTCAGGTTTTGCTTCATGTATTCTGGATCTCTGTCCTTAGGTACATATACATTAAAAATTGTTCCATCTTCTTTGGTAGTTGACCCATTCATAGCTATATAATTTTCTTCTGTACTGCTGGTAATTTTCCTTGTTCTGAAGACTACTTTTCTGATATTAAAGAGCTAATCTGGCTTTTTTCTGATTAGTGTTTGTAGAGCATATGTTTTCCAACTCGTGTGTGTGTATGTATAATTCCATATATGTAGAATTATATTTAAAGTAGGTTTCTTGAAAGCACCATATAGTTATACAGCTTGGTCTTTTTAAAACAAAATCTAAGAGTTTCTATATTTTAATTTGTATGTATAGACCATTCACATTTACTATGGTAATTGAAATGGTTGGGTTTAGGTGTACTACTATATTATTTTTCTGTTTGTCTTCTCTGTTTTCTGCTCCTTTTTTCCTATGCCTGGCCTTTTTTGGAATTTTTGCATATTTATTAGTATTCTATTTTAATCTATCTGTTGGCTTTTTGGCTATATAGCTTTGCATTATTTTTTAGTGGTTGCTCCAGTAATTATAAAATACATACCTAGCACTTACACAGTCTATTTAGATTTAATATTTTATCACTTCAAGTGAAACACAGAAGTCTTCTAACCATAAAAGTCCTTATCCTCTCCCTTTATAAAAAGGTGTCTTATGTATTACATATAAATACAATGTTATAATTATTGCTTTCAACATTCTTACATATTTTGATAGGAGTAGAAAAACAGTCTATTTACCCTGATATTTACCCTTTCTATTACTCTTCCTTAATACCTGAAGTTCAAAGTTTCCTTCTGGGATCACATCCGAAGAACTTCTTTTAGCATTTCTTTTAGAGCAGGTCTGCTGGCAGCAAATTCTCTTAGTTTTCTTTCCTGTGAGAATGTTTCTAGTTCATCTTCATTTTAAAGGACATTTTAGCTAGATATAACATTGTGGATTGATAGTTTTTTTTTTTTTAAACACTTTAAAGATGTTGTTACACCGTCTTCTGGCCTATATGGTTTTTCATGAGAAATCCAATCATTTGAACTGTAACATATTGTTTTTCTCTGATTGTTTTCTAGATTTCTTTGGTTTTAAGAAGCTTGATTAAGATGGGTCTAGGAATGGGTTTCTTTTAGTTTATCCTATTTAGGCTTCACTGAGTTTTTTGAATGTGTGAATTTATAACTTTCATTAAATTTAGGCAATTTTCAGCCATTATTTCTTGAAATATATTTTCTCTACCAATGATATACATATTACATATGTATATATTAGTTTATTTTTTTTTTGAAGATTTTATTTATTTGACAGAGAAAGACACAGTGAGAGAGGGAACACAAGCAGGTGGAGTGGGAGAGGGAGAAGCAGGCTTCCCGCCCATCAGGGAGCCCGATGCGGGGCTCGATCCCACGACCCCGGGATCACAACCTGAGCTGAAGGCAGATGCTTAACGACCGAACCACCCAGGTGCCCCTGTATATATTAGTTTAAATGAAATGGTGGTGGGCGCCTGGGTGGCTCAGTCGTTAAGTGTCTGCCTTTGGCTCAGGTCATGATCCCAGGGTCCTGGGATCGAGTCCCACATTGGGCTCCCTGCTCGGCAGGAAGCCTGCTTCTCCCTCTCCCACTCCCCCTGCTTGTGTTCCTGCTCTCTCTGTCTCTCTCTCTGTGTCCTTCAAAAAAATAAAAAAATAAATGAAATGGTGGTAATAATGGATATCTTTTCAAAGGAGTTTAATTTTATGAAATTCTTATAATTCTAGAAGTCATAAGGGTATAATATATTAGCTAAAATTGTATTTCCAGATTCTTAACTAACTTTAAAACTTTAATCATTAAACAAATGATCAGGTTAAGTAATAAAAATATCTCAGTGCCTGAACTATTTCTAAGAAACAAATGTAAAAATACTGCTCACAAAACATAATTCTGATTTGTCCTTATTTCCTAGAGTGGCAATATATTAACAAATATGAAAAAATATGCAAATGTACTGGATGATTATTTACTACCTCAATTTTCTTAAAATGATATATAGTAGGTGCCTGTAAAAAAACTAGCTAAATCACTTTTGCATTTCTGTCTTTTAATTTTCTCCTATGTCTGGAGAAAAGAAAAGTTCGTTACTTTCAATAAAGATGATAATTAATATAATTGGTTGGTGTACTAGGTATTTTTTCTGTTTCTCCAGTAATCAGAACAAGGCCTTTAACATACACAAAAGCACCCAATTAAAATTTGTTGAATCAATGAATGAACTGACTGTGGCAGTGACAGTGAAGACAAAAGCCCAAGATTGAGCCTAAAATATCTTTACAACAAGATATTTGTACCCCCTTTCCCAATTTAAAAACAATAGATTCTGGGGTATGGGTGGGGTATGGTATTAGCTCCATACATTGAAGAGAAAGGAAAAACAGAAAGAGAAAATTTCAGTGAAGAAAGGGATAGAACTGGAAGGCTAAGAAAAGGAAAGGAAGAAATAAAATTTTATTTTTACAGCCAAAAAAAAAAAAAAGAAATTGAAAGAAAAACCTCCAAAAAGAGGGGTAAATTGGATGAAAGGAAGGACAATGAAAAGAGATAAATGTGATGGATAAAAAATGGCACTTTAATGGATAAAAAATAGCCTTTTACCAATAAATGTTTTATTAGAAAAAGAACTTCTGAGGTCCATGTGGCAATGAATTATCAACTACTTAAATTACTAATAATGTATAGCAGTTTCATATTTGGGCTTCAGACAGGTTCTGTCAGCAGCTCACTTTCTTCCCCCCTACACTGCCACCCTTCTAATCCTTCCTTTGTCTTTTCTTCCTATCGTCTCAGGACTGCATGTGCACACACCCACAAAGACCAAAATATCTGCAGAGAAATGCACCCACACAGACGTTTATACCTAGAAACACATATGGTCAGATTCAGGAGACCTATCTCCACAGTTTATGTCCACATCATGCAGAAAAATACAGCCACAAGGAGATATCCAAAACCTCAGTTTCCACACAAAGACAAAATAAAGTCTAAACCTCACTGCACTGAGATAAAATTTATACAAAATAAAATGTACCCAGAGTAAAATAAATATTTCAAGTATCCTTCTGTTATCCCCACATATCATTACACAGAAACACCAGCAAACTCTATGTACGTACTGACTCCTGCATTTGGATCACTTTCTCTTCCAATTCCACACATTATAATTTTCTCTCTGCTTCAAGCAGTAGATTAAATGCCATTTTCTACATGAAGCTTTCCCAGATCACTTCAGCCAAAAATAATCTCTCTCCTCTTTATAGGACACTTATATAGTAGTTTGTCTGTATGAGGCACACTATGAGATCTTGAGTATTTTTGTATGACTACCTATTATTTCCTACCAAGCTGAAAACATACAACTTTCAAGTGATCAGGATTCACTTCTAGATAACATTTATTACTCCTCATGCTTTATTAAATAGTTTTTAATAGATAATACTTTATACTAATGAGAGAAAACTAAGGCACGTAAGAGGAAGTCAGCTTAGACTGAGAAACAATGGCACTCTCTCTCCTCTGAGGATGCTGGAGATTGTGGTCATTGCAGTAGCCTGATGTTTAGGATTGCTCTCCCTGCCTCTGCAGCTGGCTGGGAGGATGGAAACTACTAACTAGGAGGAACAGAAAGGAGGGTGAAGTAGGAGTCAGCGTTCCTCAGCTTTACAAGTAGAAAGACTCCATCTTGTCAAAGTTCTGTGAGCCAATTGGTTTCTTCAGAATGGACAAACTGTAATTAAATGGAAAAGAATGTGGGGCACCTGGCTGGGTCAGTCATTGGAGCATGCAACTTTTGATCTCAGGGTGGTGAGTTGGAGCCCCATGTTGGGTGTAGAGATTAATTAAAAATAAAATCTGGGACCACCACATCAAAAACTAATGATGTATGGTGACATAACATAATAAAATTAAATTAAATTAAAAAAAATAAAATCTTGGGGCGCCTGGGTCACTCAGTTGTTAAGTGTCTGCCTTTGGCTCAGGTCCTGATCCGGTCCTGGGATTGAGCCCTGTATTGGGCTCTCTGCTCGGTGGGAAGCCGGCTTCTCCCTCTCCCACTCCCCCTGCTTGTGTTCCCTCTCTCACTGTGTCTCTGTCAAATAAATAAAATCTTTAAAAATAAAATAAAATCTTAAAAAAATGTGAGACATAAATTATAATACTAATATACTAATTTACACTGGAAAATATAATCCCAAGTGACTTGTCATACTCCCATTTGCTGGTCAGGGCATTCTCTTCTTACAAGTTTATTTACATTGAAAGTTATATTCTAGTCAGAGTGATGAGCCTGTCATCAAGCCAGGAGTGTGAATGGGACAATCTTAGAAAGGTTCCTCTTTCTTCCTTGTGTTCCTGAATTTTTAACCTCCATATATAGTTCACTATCTACGTTAGGTCATTGCTAGAGATAACCAAACTTACCTACTATAGGAGGATATTTCATAATATCATCACATACAATCGGTTTAAATTTTATGAGTCTTGCTGTCACCCCTTTCACTCCACCCTTCCCATGAGAGCTCTTTCCTTTTTAACTGAAATCTGTCATTTTCAGAACATTTAGAAGCATTTCTTTAAATGAGAAAAAAGGTGTATTTTAAAAATTAAATTCAATTTAATTAACATATAGTGTATTATTAGTTTCAAGGGTAGAATTTAGTGATTCATCAGTTATATATAATGCCCAGTGCTCATTACATCAAGTGCCCTCCTTAATGCCCATCACCCAGTTATCCCATCCTCCTACCCACCTCCCCCCCAGCAACCCTCAGTTTGTTTCCTATAGTTAAGAGTCTCTTATGGTTTGTCTCCCTCTCTGATTTCATCTTATTTTATTTTTCCTTCCCTTCCCCTATGTTCATCTGTTTTGTTTCTTAAATCCACATGAGTGAAATCATATGGTATTTGTCTTTCTCTGACAGACTTATTTCGCTTAGCGTAATACCCTCTAGTTCCATCCATGTCATTGCAAATGGCAAGATTTCATCTTTTTGATGGCTGAGTAGTATTCCATTATGTGTATGTGTGTATAATTTTTCATAATCTCTTATGATTTGTATTTCTGTGGTGTTGGCTGTGATCTCTCCTCTTTCATTCATGATTTTATTTATTTAGGTCCTTTCTCTTTTCTTTTTGGTAAGTCTGGCTAAGGAACCAGCTCTTAGTTTCATTGATCTGTTCTACTTTTTTGTTTGTTTCTATATCATTTATCTCTGCTCTGATCTTTTTTTTAAAGATTTATTTATTTATTTGAGAGATTGAGAATGAGAGAGAGAGAGTACATGGCGGGGGGAGGGTTAGAGGGAGAAGCAGGCTCCTCCCTCGCCAAGCAGGGAGCCCGATGTGGGACTCGATCCCGGGACTCCGGGATCATGACCTGAGCCGAAGGCAGTCGCCTAACCAACTGAGCCACCCAGGTGCCCTCTGCTCTGATCTTTATTATTTCCCTTCTTCTGCTGGCTTTAGGCTTTATTTGCTGTTCCATTTCTAGCTCCTTTAGGTGTAAGCTTAGGTTGTGTAATTGAGAATTTTCTTGCTTCTTGAGGTTGGCCTGTATTGCAATATACTTCCCTTAGGACTGCCTTTGCTGCATCCTGAAGGTTTTGGACTGTTATGTATTCATTCTCATTTGCTTCCACGTACTTTCCTATTTCTTCTTTTTAATTTTTTAAAGATTTTTATTCATTTTTGAGAGAGGAGAGAGAGAGAGAAAACACATGAGTCAGGGGAGAGGCGAAGGGAGAAGGAGAAGCAATGAAACATCATCTCAAATGTGTTAGAATGGCTGTCATCAAAAAGACAAGAGATAACAAATGCTGGTGAGAAAAGGGCACTCTTGTGCCCTGCTGGTAGACATGTAAATTGGTGCAGCCACTATGGAAAACAGTATGGAGGTTCCTCAAAAATTTAAATATAAAACTACCATTTAATCCAGCAGTCCCACTTCTGGGTATATACCTGAAGGAAACAAAATTATTATCTGCACTCCCATGTTCATTGCAGCACTATTTACAGTAGCCAAGACATGGAAACAACCCAAGTGCCCATCAATAGATGAATGGATAAAGAAGATATGGTACACGGGGCGCCTGGGTGGCTCAGTTGGTTAAGCGACTGCCTTCGGCTCAGGTCATGATCCTGGAGTCCCAGGATCGAGTCCCACATCGAGATCCCTGCTCAGCAGGGAGTCTGCTTCTCCCTCTGACCTTCTTCCCTCTCGTGCTATCTCTCATTCCCTCTCTCTCAAATAAATAAATAAAATCTTTTTAAAAAAAAAGAAGATATGGTATGTATATATACACAATGGAATATTATTGAGGCATAAAAAGGAAATCTTGCCTTTTGCAACAACATAGATAAATCTTGAGGGCATTATGTTAAGTAAAAATAAACAGTGAAAGACAAATACTGTACTATTTCACTTATATATGTAATCTAAAAAAAAGTTCCTAAACTTAATAGAAACAGAAAACAGATTGGTGGCTGTCAGTGGCAGGGGTGAAGGGTGGAGGAAAGGGGAGAATGTGGTAAAAGGTACCAACTTCCAGTTAGAAGATTAGTAAATTCTGGGGATCTAATATACAGCACGGTGACTATATTTAATACTTTGTATTGTATATTTGAGAGCTGCTGAGAGAGTAGATTTAATTTAAAAGTTTTCATCACAAGAGAAGAATCGTAACTGTGAGGAGATGGATGTTAAAAAGTGGTAATCATTTCTCAATGTATATATAAATCATTATGTTGTACACTTCAATACAATGTCAATTATATCTCAAGAAAACTGGAGGGTGGGAGGGGCTGTTGCCAATATCTCCTAAATATACACCCAGACCTTGGTGCTGTATTGCTTGATGATTATTTTTGATACTTAATATATAGATTGTTGGACTCTGCCCCTAGATATTCTGACTCATTAAGTCTGGGCTGAGGCCAGGAAATCTGTATTTTTACAGACTTCCCAGTGATTCTTATGTAAGGCCAGGATTGAGAGCCATTAGAACAGATGACCTTTTAAAGTTAGTCATTCAGGGGACACCTGGGTGGCTCAAGTCGTTTAGCGTCGTCTGCCTTTGTTTCAGGTCATGATCCCAGGGTCCTCGGATCAAGTCCCTCCTCAGGCTCCTTGCTCAGCGGGGAGCCTGCTTCTCCCTCTGCCTGCTGCTCCCCCTGCTTGTGCTCGTGCTCTCGCTCTCTGACAAATAAATAAAATCTTTGATTAAAAAAAGTCACTAAGAAGGCGCTCGACCAGGAGCATTGGGTGGGCAGGTGCTGCCCTCTAGTGTCGCTGGCTGCTTGCTACATTTAACGCTTACTGTAACCTGCTGCATGAGCCCTCCTGGTCTTGCTGCCTGACATTACTATGGGGTTTCCTGTCCATCTCCCTGCAAATTTTGATTCTTGGGCATTAATAAAAACACTCATTATAAAAATGCTGCTGCTGAATAGCACACTGTGCTTCTCTGTCCCTAGCACCTTGGCACATCTTAGATGTTCAGTAATATTTTCTGATACTGAGACACAGCAGAACTCCTTTGTAAGGTTTGTGTGGAGGGACAAACTCACATCAGTGGCATGTCTTTCAGGATTTTTCTTTATGGGGCTCTGATATGACCCATGGTACATATGAGTCAACAACTGTGAACCGTTTCCTGAAGAAATTCTACTATTACAGTAATTGTGGCACTGTGGCACACTCATAGAAGAAGAGTCTGGCTTTGGTAAGTTTTCTCGAAACAAATGAAGAGAATTTATAGTTGTGTAGCCCTCCAGAGTCCACAGAGGCTTTTCAGGTGCTTCGTCTCCCTTGTTTGTTCTTCACTATAAACTGTGAAGCAGGAAGAGCAAATGTGAAGATCCATGCCCACATCATCGATGTATTCATTACATGAATGCGCCTTTGTTTGGGAGGACACTGATCCCACTGTCCTAACCACTCAAGCACCCTTCATCAATGAGTACCAAGGCAGTAAACAAACCTGTACTAACGGCCTACTCTGCAAAAACATGTAAGATTGTCTTTGGCTCTAACTCCTGAGTTTGGAGACAGAGGAACAAGGGTGAGTGAGTTGCTGCAGAGGGGTTCGCAGCAGATGGTTTTAATGGCTTAGTAGGATGGCATTGTGTGGGTTATCTGTAAGGTAAATAGTGCACTGGTTGGAGCAAGTGCAAGGTTTGCGCAATCTGATGGTTTTATCATGGGCAGGGGTTTAGGAGGAGACTGAGAACTGTTTCAGCAGTAAAAAGGCAGCAGCAGCTGCAGGAAGCAGAGCTGGTTGGGTAGGACAGAGAATATTCTGTTCACCTTCTCTTCATCCCACTGGTGAGGGACGGAGTGTCCTAGGGTTCTGGAGGTGGTTGAGATTGTCAGCAGATTGACAGCAGTTTATTAATCACATATATTCACAGCCCAGGGGAGGAGGACACCAAACACCATGCAGGGTCACATTAGGTCAGGTTAATGGAAGACAGGACTGTTGAAGTAGCATAGAAGGCAGCAGCAGCTGCAGAAAGCACGAGCACCTTGGGAAGGAATAATAAAAGTTAAAGATTCAAGCTACATTGTAGGTATCTCGACCTGCTACTAAGAAGGTGAGGCAAGCTGTTTGTTAACTTGACATTCAGCACTCTTTGGTTGAAAAAGTCTTCTCATTTTTGTAGAATGGTATTTGTAAGTTCAGGAAAGATGTTAAAATGGCTCAAATTCATCCCATCATCATGGTGAGACTCTTCTTAAGTTATCTTAAATGTAAGGATGTACTTTGTTTGCATTTTGTTCTATGTAAAAAAGGCACTTAAAAAAACATTCACTCATCTTTTTATGAAATCATTTTCAGAGTATTCTTCCTTATAGCTAATAAAAAAGATCCCTCATACTAATAATTGGTAGGGTTTTTTTGCCTTTTGTTTCTTAAATTGTGGTATATACTTAACGTAAAATTTACTGTTTTAACTATTTTTAGGTGTATAGTTCAGTGTCATTAAATACATTTACAGCATTGTGCAGTCATCTCTACTATCCATTTTCAGAACTTTTTCATCATCATCCCAAAGAGAAACTCTGTACTCACTGAATAATAACTCCTTAATCCCCTCTTCCCCAAGTCCTAATAAGGTTGATTCTTGATTCATGTGAATTAGTTTTATCTTTTAACTAGGTTCTTAAGTGTCTTGAGAACAGGCAGGTAACACAACTCACATGTGTTTGTGCCTTTGATATTGCCCAGTCTAGGGATGACCTCAGATTGAGTGCTCACCACACCTGTCTGGTGGTAGACTGGAGGAAGGACCAAGTAGCACTTTCAGAGATGTTGAGCCTAAGAATTTTGGGAGTATGGGACCACTGTTATCAATAGGGCAAGAACTTAAGGAAATTCAGAAGTCCTAGGGTGTTGGAGGTTTCTCACAATGTCGACAGGGGTCATGACATTAACATTAATATGTGAATCAGTGGATGTAAGAGTGGTGGGTAACAGGTTGAACAGGAAAAAGCTTGCCCTGCCTGAAGGTATTCAAATTCAAACTTCATAAAACATTTAGCCAAACATTCCAGCCATGTTGGATTCAACCAAAGAACCACAAGTTTGTAGTCCTTAATCAAAAGTGTTGCCAGTGACCCATCTCCAGGAATAGGCAGGATGCTGAAAGATCTATAGAGGCTGCTTTGGAAAATCAAGCTCCAGAAGAGAACCTCACTTGTGTGCCTCATGGAAGGCAGTATTTACAGTCTTTTTCCACCCATCCCAAGCTTGACCATAGACTGGGAGGAATCCTTAACTCTCAGATAGTTATTTTCAAAGGCAGCAGCTATATCCTTTCCTTGACAGATCAGACATGATCCTCTTCTTGAACCTCTTAATACTGACCACAAATTGCCTGTGACATTAAAATCCTCACTTTCTAATAGTTAACCAGATAATGCATGTCCTAGCCTCTTGTGTGTTTTTTTAGTTATCTTCCCAGTACAGGTGATATAGTTCATGGAGTTCCTCTGACCTAGCCAGTCTCTCTTTTATAGGGCATACATGTACATAAAGACTAACTTATCTAAGGATAGGTGCCAGACTGTTGTCTTAAGGAGAGAGCTAAGCCATCAGGTTATAGGGAATAGAGCATGAAAGAATATATGTTGCCCATGACCTTGGCACCTCTAGGGCCCAAGCTCTGCAACTCATAACAGACAACCAGACACCTCATCTGAACACTGCATCACATGAGCTTCTCCTAGACAAATAAAAGGCCTGTGATGCTCTGCATACCTTTTGAAATAGGAGAGCTTTGTGATGTAGTCTAGTGACCTGGTTCCATCTTCTGTGAGGCAGAGATGACAAGGTCTAGAATTTGGAGGCATTAGGTTCCAAGTCCCTGAAAACCTAGGAAGAGAGATGGCTAGTGAGGTTTAGATTATGTTGACCCTTACCTTTCTTCTGTGGGATGTTGGATATTCCTTATACACTTATGGCTCCATCATCATTATTGCATTAATTATTTGCCAAGTGAAAAAGAGCCACCAAGAATTAAGGTTGGGACCTAACAGGAGCTGTTGCCGGGTAGGGAAACACAATGACCATGCCTGAACTGATTAAGCCCCAAACAAGAAAATTTTATCTCCTTACTTTCTCCTGTTACCCTGACCCCTACTTTTTTTATGGGGGTCTCCTCATGGATCCCAGAAGAGCTCCAAATTGGGTTGATTCTTCTGGCTGGGAGACATTCAGGACCTTGGATAGCTAAAATCCTTTGGCTCCTAGACCTCTTATCCTTTAATCTGTTCCTCTTTTCTCCTGTCTCATTCTGATCTCCCCACAGAACTTGTTCAGGGAATGGGGGTAGAGGTATGGAGTATAGAAGAGCCTTAAAATGAATTAGTAATAAGAGAAGGGAAATGATGGGTGAAAAAGATAGAGTAGGGGAAAGAATGGTAGGAGAGTGTATAAAATTGGAATATAGAAAAAGTTTGGGAAATATTTACAGGTTTTGTCTCGTTTAGACACAAAAAGTAAAAGGTGCCCAGCTTAATACTCTAAGTTTTTTGTTTTCAAGCGTCACAGGAGAGTCAAACAAAGGGCTAAAGATAGAACATCAAGAGGTAAAGTCCTAGTTTCTCCTTGGACTCCCCTCACTATGGGCAAGATTCCTCTGATTCCTGTCCCTCTATGACCCCTGGAACAAGTAGCCAGGTGCTCTAACCACTGAAGGCTCCAATTACCCCAGTTGACAAATTCTCCCAGAAGACTTTCTTGGGTGGGAAATCAGGGCCTAGGAATGTTCCAGAATTCTCTACCTTACCCTGCCCCTGGGAATGAAGAATGAGGAAGTAGGACGGAAGCCTTTAGCTGGGTCATTTACTAGCTTTACGACCCTGTGGAAGTCGCTTCATCTCTCAGTCTGTGATCCATGAAATGGGCATATCATGAGCCTGCCTCACTCACGGTGTGGTTGTGATGATCAAATGAAATTAGGTCCAGGACAACATGTTGCAGCAGGTTAAGTTGTACACAGACGTGCCTTAGAGCATTGACTGTTGGGGTTTTCAGCCTCTTCTTACTCAAAGGCCTGCGGCTTGCTATAGGATGTCCCTGCATCCTCTCTTTCCTTGTAACACTGTCCTGGTTTTTCAGCTAGGAGGTTTTGCCAGGAAGAAGCTGAGAAGCCGTGGGAGCTGCTCTCTATCATGAAAAGGTGATCACTTGCTCTTTGCAGTCTCCAAACCTCCGGCCTGGCCTGTGATGATTTCTCTGCTTGGCCTGGAGCAGGGAGGAGAAGAGGGATAATGTCTGGGAGGGAGTCAGACACAGTGGATGCTGAGGACTGGTTGAGAGGGTTGTCAGGGCAGAGGGGGATCAGGTGTCTCAGGAAGGAGGAGTCTTCCAGTTCTGCTCTGGGCTAGGTTCACAGTGGTCCTGAAATTCAGGATTTTGCTATGTAATTCATTGACGACTCTACATGAGTTTGTACTCAGCCACAGATAAGTTATCCAGTCAAGAGAATAGATAAATGCATGCATAAATAAATCACCATGTCATGTTCCCTTTATAGTTACAACTATTCAAGGGCAGACCCGTGGAACCTGCTGATATTACCTCCATGGTTTTTTTCTTCAGAGAGGCCAATTCCTGGGACAGACCTCAGAAAGGATCGTGTCATCTTATCCTCTTCTTAAAATCTCTAAAGAATGGGATTGGCCTTTAAGAGATGCTATGTGCAGGAGCTAGGACACTCCATAGTCCCCAGAATGCAGAGTTCCCACAAAGACCTCATTTCCCACAGTTTAGGAATACTGAATGCCAGGCTGTGGCCTTCTTAACCCCAGATGAGACTGACTCCAGGTTCTTCTGGGAATGTTCCTGGTGATGCCCCATCAGCTAACCATTAGCCAATGGCTAACCAATGCCTCTGCCTGGTTTCCTTCTCCTGGTTCAGCTTCTCAACATAGATCAACAGACAATACACCCCACCTCCTAGTCACTCATGGCCTTACATTCTCATGGGTTGTCTGAGACCTTGCCCAACAAGCTCCAGACCCTCAGCCCAGCCCAACATAATTTGCCAATGGCATTTTCCTAGGAGGCAAAGGAGATGGGTGAACCCCGTGAGGGTACAGGCCCCAAGGGTTCCAGGACTAGGGGAGGGTGGACCAAATCTCCAGGCCACACATATTTAAAGAGGCAGGTATTGGGGTGCCCGGGTGGCTCAGTTGGTTAAGCATCCCACTCTTGATCTCAGCTCAAGTCTTGATCTCAGGGTTGTGAGTTCAAGCCCTGCATTGGGAAGTACATCAAAAACTAATGATGTACTGTGTGGAGACTAACATAACATAAAAAAAAAAAAAAAAGCCCCGCATTGGGCTCCATGCTAGGTGTGGAGCCTACTTTAAAAAGCAAAACAAAACAAACAAACAAAAAGAGGCCGGTGTCACTCCATCAGTAACTGTTGCCCTCTTCCCTTCCCAGCCAGGGCTGGCTTCCTAAGGAGGGAAGTGTGAGGTGGCTCCTGTGTGCAGATCCCACCTGCCCCATCTGCAGTGCTGTGGCTCTGGAAATTCAGCAGTTGCTGACGGGTGAGAACACCCTGATCTCTCCCCCTTCATCGGGACCATCACAGGGCTCCTCTTGCCTAGAGATTTTGTCCAAGTCTAGTCTCCCTTTGGAGCAGAGTCAGGGTTCCCTGCACTCCAAAGATCTTTCACTTCCATCTGTAACCCCCACAAAGTTACAGTTAATGGATCAGAAATCCTTAACACAGTCAGCTGCCCAGTCAACCAATATCAGCATCCAAGATCACCAGGCTGAACACCTTCAGCGAAGGAAGGCATTTCAAGTGCCAGATGTGTCCAGGGATGCAGGAGATCTTTCTTCTTCAAGTGAGGCGCCTAGGATTCCCGGGAATCAGCAGGACAAGAGGAAGAGCCACTCGGAATGTGTGCTGGAGAAACAAGGTCAGCTGCCCTTGAATATCTGATTCTCTTTCTTTCCCTGAATTCAGAACTCATGAACCTAAAACACCCCATTGCCTTGCATGTTCCTGTTTCCCCAAAGCCCTGAGGCATCCTTAAGTACATATATATAAATGCATACATTTCTATACCTGAGGGCTCCCAAGATCTTTAGAAGAGTTCTTATGACAGCTTATAACACATAGTCCCAAATATTTTCCAAGCCTGGGAGAAAAAAACCAACCATTTCTTTCATCATAATGCTACCTCTAAGGCCTCTGTTGAAAATATGGACTATCTCCCTGACCTGGGTTCATGAGAATTGAGCCAGTCTGCCCAAACTTTCTGGGTTATAGAAGGATCCACTATGAAACCAGAGCAAATACACTGCAAGCAAATCCCAAACTCCATGGCTCTGGCTCTACCCTCTACTACTTTTCAGTTTCTAAGTGGTCTCTATCCATTGCCTGGAGGACCCACTGATGCCTCAGTGTACTATCTGCAGCAGAAACATAGCTACCTTTCTATGATTCTTCTTTTCTGCACAATGAGTCCTCGGTTTGCCCATAAAGATCTCTCCACAGAAGGGGAGCCCCAGTCCCTTTTTCTTCAATAATTTCTTCTTGATCTCTGTACTGTCTAAAATTTCCTCCACCTAAGTTAGCCCCATCTTCTTTTCACATCCCCAAATTTGGGCTTCTCCCTCTGACTAACAACGAACCCATATCAATATCCCACTTCCTCCTCTATTCAAGTGTAAAGCCTTAGAGTGGCAGCAGCTGCAAAGGCAGCCACATCTTCAGTGGGGCTTGCCAGCTGTTGCCCGGAAATCTCTGTAGATGCAGAGAACCCTACAAAACTAAGCCCTGAGACATGTTTCGCCTGTCCCCAGGGGCCTACCTGCTAGGAGAAGCCCATTTCAGTCTTTAAGAGGGAGGTGGTGTTTCCCTGAAACATGCCCAGAGCTGCTTGGGTTCTACTTTCAGAAGTGGTTGATTTAGCAAATTGATTCACTATTGCAAGGGCCTGCCCCAGAAGATCCAGCAGTCCAGACAGTTGCTCCTGTCTCCTCCTCACCAGCAGCCCCTGCCCCAGAGCTGCACACTGACCAGTGTGAGTGTCCCCTAGCTTGTAGACCTAGAGGCCAGTGGGGATAGTGACCTGTTCTGATCCACTGTGGGAGCAGGGCCAGTCCACAGTTGATTGCCCAGCTAAGGCAGTGTTGCAGAGCTACAATGACTACAAGTATAAAAATTGCTAGGGCATTGTTCCTGTTCACATTTGCAGCTGTTGGGACTAGAAATCATTGGGTGTAGAGCATTCCAAGTGCCCTGGCAACAGCTTGGTTTTCTTGTGCCCAGAAAGTAAGTCCCTAGACGTGGAGGCAGCTGTCAGCCCCTACGTGGATCAGGAAGCTACATCCTCAATACTGATAGGCCTTGACCAGCAGCAACAAGCCTCACCTGCTGCTGTCACTGATCATCCTGATCAGCACCTGCCTGGGTATCTTCCCAAGGAGCCATTGAGAAACTGGAGACAAGTTTTGGCTTTCCTGTCAGGGCTGCCAGCTTTTTACTATGTGGCTTTCTCCAAAGCCATGGCCCTGGCAATCACTAGCCAATCTGCAATAACAGAGATGTGTCTGGGCCTGTTGGGGGCCAGTAGAACCTATGGCTCAATATCATCTAAACACCAATGTATAAGTCCTGGGCCAGCTTTCAAGATGCCAATGAGACTTGTGCAGACAGTGCATAAGCATTCCAGGTTGAAGTATAGGTGAATGGAGATGGTGCCTCTAGAGAGCCAGACATCCTGCTGGCCCCTGTTCACTCAAGATACCCATCTTGGCCATACTAAATTTTTACCTAAAAAAGAAATTCCTGGAGATACATTTGGGAAGTCTTATAAAGACAAAGGAGTCCAGGAACAAGTTGTGGATGTCCCAAGGAATATCTGTGCCTAGAACTCCTTTTGGAGTCTAAACAACCAAGGAAAAACATTGCTCCAGGATCTCTCCATCCCACCAGGTATCATCCCATATGCTCTAGAATGCTCCACCTTAAAGAACAGCTTGCCGTTAAACTAAGGCAGTGCAGGAGAACCAAAGGCAAGTTAGTCCCACTGGGCCTCCAAGATCTCACAACCCACTGGGGACACAACAGGGACCCAGGTGCTTTGTATTCAGCTGGAGGCCAGTGTGAACAAGCTCAACCTGGAGGAGCCCTGGAACCCTTATCCTCCCTACCTCAGCAGAGAAAACAGAGGACCCAGGAAGACTTAAAGCAACAGAGAATCACAGACAAGGGGGTGCAGCTTTGAAGCTCTCCCTAACCGGAGAGAACATCTACTCTGTTGAGGTTCAGAGGCCAGGAGGGACTCATAAATAGAACCCTTAGCACCCCTGACTTCCCAAATGTATCTCCAGGATCTTTCTCAAGTATAATTTGTTAGGTCAAGATGGTTGCCTTGAGTGAGTTGGAACTAGCAAGGGTCTATCTGGATCTGCAGAGCCACCATTTCCATCCCCTCAGCTGACTGATCCCTATCAGCACCTTCACCAGTTTCTCCTTTACTTTGAGTTCCTAGAGTTTCCCCTAGGATTCCTTGGGTCAAAAGGCCAGACGAGAATGGTCTGTAAAGTTGTTAAAGCAAGCTGAATGATCTCACCCAAACAAGGATTCCTCAGAATGCCAAAACTGGAGTCGCCAGAGCT
The DNA here is from genome assembly GCF_003265705.2 of Callorhinus ursinus. Taxonomy (NCBI): domain Eukaryota; kingdom Metazoa; phylum Chordata; class Mammalia; order Carnivora; family Otariidae; genus Callorhinus; species Callorhinus ursinus. The sequence continues at coordinate 2,242,638 of NW_027397104.1, forward strand.
TAATGGGCCAGACCTTACATGATCAACTTACAGGGCCATTATTTGCTGGGCCAAATTGTAAGTCCAGCATTGAAACTAACCACATTTTTTGAGATCCAAACTTTGCAGGGCCAAAATTTATAGGGCCACACTTTCTAGGGTCAAGAGCTGCAGGGTCTACTAAAAGCAGCCCATATTCACAAGATCCCATTCTTCCAGAAGCTGCAGAAGCTGGCTTAGGAAATAAGGTGAAGCACTTTCCACACTGGATTAACCCCAAGATGAAAGGTCAAGGGCATAAAGAATCCATTCTCCTCTCTAAGGATGAGACAGTGCCCAAAACCATGACAAAAAAGGTTGAGAAGACTCCACCCCCCACCAAACACCCTGTGAGAGGAGCCAAGTTGGAGAAGAAAACAGAGGAGGAGGGCATGACCTTCTTTGATGCCCCCCAGTCTCTGGACAATGAACTCAAGCAACAATCCCTTCCGCCCAGACGCTCCTGGTTCCTGTGCCTTTCCCAAGACAGCTCCAAGCACTGTCCTCAGCTGACTTGTGCCACTCAGCCAGAAAATCCATCCCACGTCTCAGCTCTCACCTCAGCAGAAGGCACTGGTCTACACAAAGAGAATACCCAGTCCAGGAAAAAGGAGTTTGTAGGTTCCCAATCCTCTGCATGCCCATGAAAAAGGATGTCATCATTTCCATTAATGTGCAGGTGAGACAGGACCCTCTCCAAATATACTCTATACCTCTAAGCAAAGAACCACCTGTTTGTGCCTCCTTATTTTCAAGGTTGTATGTGATGTAGAGAGTAGAGAAGGTAGATAATACTTCCCATATAGTATAGGAGCTTAAACTCATATTTCAAATAGATCAGCATTTTCCACACAATTCTTTCAGTCCCACCCTGAATTGTGGATAGGGGGACTTGAGCAAAGAAGGAACACCCTTGTCCAAGGTGCACTGAGGATGCACCAGGCTTGAATTCTATCATGTCTTCCCATGGCATCTATGGGCCCTAGAGGAACAATGTGGGCATGATGATAGTATAAGAAGTAGCAGCCAGGAATCTAGTGCATTTTTGGCCCATAGGCACAATTCACCAATAACTTCTATATATGGCCACAGTCTGAAGGGAAGTTTTTTACAGGAGTGTCACAATGCTCATCCTTGATAAACACAAAAGAACACAGATAATGTGACATGTGTCAGAAGCAAATGATAGAATCTCCCCTCTCTGCACCCTGATATTATTGATTAGATCTTTAAAAGGGCTAACCCACCTGGGAGTCTGCTGTAGCCTGTTGCCAGTTTGACCCCCATTGCCTTTCAGTTGCATGGGATAAATGCCTCCTAGAACGAAGATCAGTTGAAGAGAAGGTTCCCAAAAAGATCACAATAAAAATGACTTTGACCTGAGTCTTACATTCAACAGTTCAAATATTCAACTACTATGTGCCAGGTACTATGCCAGACTCTAGGAGCACAATGGTGAACAACACCAGGCCTTCCTCCATTGAGCTTATGGAATCATGGAGTAGACTGTCAAATAAAAATTACTAAAAGCACTGTCATAAGGACTGGTTAGAGGATGTAGGGGAAATACACACAGGGCACTTAACCTAATTTGGCGGGGGGGGGGCGGTTCATGGAAATTTTCCTAGAAGAGGTGATACGTAGACTGAGTTTCAAAGGATAAGAAGTTGTCCAGGAAGGAAGTGGGGAATCTCTGGGTTTCCCCAGGCTGAAAGTACAAACTGAGCAAATGTATGGTGTCAAGCAAATGGGTATGCCATGTAAGAGAACAGTAACTTGCTGGAGAAGTACCTATGATAATCAAAAGCATATTAAAATGTTTGAGGGATCAGAATGAGATTGCCAAACTAGAGAATGGATAGCATTCACTCATGCATTTTTTCATTCCTTCAGCTAATACTGAGCGTCCACTATATGCCACACACTTGTATAAGCACTGAGTATACAGCAATGAACAAAAGAAGAAAAAACAATCTGTCTTTAATGAGCTTACATTGATGGTACACTAGGGAGGGAGATAAAAGTAGCATAAGTAGGGGTGCCTGGGTGGCTCAGTCGTTAAGCATCTGCCTTCGGCTCAGGTCACAATCCCACAGTCCTGGGATCGAGCCCCGCATCAGGCTTCCTGCTTGAGGCCTGCTTCTCCCTCTCCCACTCCCCCTGCTTGTGTTCCCTCTTGCTGTCTCTGTCAAACAAATAAATAAAATCTTAAAAAAAAAAAGAAGCATAAGTAAAAAATACAGTATGTAGAAGAAGACCAAATATATAAAAGGTAAGAAGTTTGGGGAAGACTTAGGTGGGGTGCAGTTTTAAATAGGGAGTTCAGGGCAGGTCTCACTAAAAATGTGGGCATGAGGGTGCCTGGGTGGCTCAGTTGGTTAAGTGTCTGCCTTTCGCTCAGGTCATGATCCCAGGGTCCTGGGATTGAGCCCCATGTGGGGCTCCTTGCTTGGTGGGGAGTTTGCTTCCCTCTTTGCCTGCAGCTCCCCTTGCTTGTGCTCTCTCTCTCTCTGACAAATAAATACATAAATTTTTTTTTCAAAATGTGGGCACGTGGGATGCCTGGGTGGCTCAGTTAAGCATTGGGCATGTGGGATGCCTGGGTAGCTCAGTCAGTTAAGCGTTGGGCATGTGGGATGCCTGGGTGGCTCAGTCAGTTAAGCGTTGGGCATGTGGGATGCCTGGGTGGCTCAGTCAGTTAAGCGCTGGGCATGTGGGATGCCTGGGTGGCTCAGTCAGTTAAGCATCTGCCTTCAGCTCAGGTTATGATCCAGGGTCCTGGGATCAAGTCCCTCATCAGGCTCCTTGCTCAGCAGGGAGCCTGCTTCTCCCTCTGCCTGCTGCTCCCCCTGCTTGTGCTCTCTCTGTCAAATAAATAAATAAAATTTTTAAAAAATGTGAGCATGGACTAGAGAGAGATTAGAGAGTAAATCACATAGGTAACTGAGGAAATTTCATGTCAGACATGGATAACTGAGCAACTTTCATGTCAGAAACATGGTCTGGAGGCTGGAGCATACTTGAGCTATTCCAAGGAAGAAGAACAGTGAGCCCAAAGCAGAGTAATCATTAAGGGGGAAAGGAATGGAGGACAAATCAGAGCAGTAAAGGGGCCAAATGGGGTAAGGCCTGGAAGGTCATTGCAAAGGTCATTGACTTTTTGGGTAAATGGAAGTTGCTGTTAGAGGATCTGCTTAAATCTGCCTTATGTTTTAAAATGATCACCCAAGCTGAGTTGCTAACAGCAGTGTTTTTTTTCTTAAGATTTATTTATTTATTTTGAGAGAGTGAGAATGAGAGAGAGAGAGAGAGAGAGCGCACATGAGAGGGGGGAGGGCCAGAGGGAGAAGCAGGTTCCTCGCTGGGCAGGAAGCCCGATGCGGGACTTGATCCCGGGACTCCAGGATCATGACCTGAGCCGAAGGCAGTCGCTTAACCAACTGAGCCACCCAGGCGCCCACTAACAGCAGTGTTGAGGGTATAGACTTGGATAGAAGCAAGGGGATTAGTCATGAGATTATTCCAGTAATCTTAGCAGCAGAGGAGACCAGAAGTGTTTAGATACTGGATTCATTTTGAGTAGAACAATAGGATACTGATATCCATTTACTGATAGATTGGATGTGGACAGTTAGAAAAAATAAAAAAATCAAGGATAACTCCAATGTTTTTGGCCCAAACTTCTGGCAATAGGGAGTTACCATTAACTGATGTGAGAAATGCTAGGACTGGAGTAGAGTGATATGTGTGATTGGATAGGGGGAGTGGTAATCAGGAGTTCACTTTTTTTAAAATTTATTTTTAAAAATTATGTTCACTTAGGAGTTCACTTTCACACAGAGATAGATACTGGACATTCAAGTGTATATATTGATTAGACAATTTGAGCATATGACCCTGGAGTTCATGGAAGGGCCTAGGCTTTAGGCAGACAGACAACTAGATAAATAGAAAAACATAGGTGATGACGATGATGATGATGATGAAGAAGAAGAAGAAGATAGATGATAGATAGATAGATAGATAGATAGATAGATAGATAGATAGATAGATAGATAGATGTATTTAAAACCCCGAACCATGAGACCAGGCTACGGAGACAGAAAAATTATTACATCGGTGTGATGAGTGCTATGGTATATGGGATCCTGTCCCAGGAGGAGGTATTCAGCTGATAAGGAGAACCCTGGGGTCACATAAAGGTGTCACAATAAAAATGACCTTGAAAGACATCTTACATTCAACAATTAAAATATTTGAGTACTTACTGTCTTCCAGGAACTATGGCAGACATAACAGTCACCAAGACACAGGCCTGGCCTCTCTGCAGATCATGATCTCCTGGGTAGACAGTCTCACATGCCCAAATTGCCTAATCAAAATAAACACATGGATGTCCAGTATTCATCTTAAAAGTGAACTCCTGATTTCCTGTCCCCCTCTATCACAGAATCACACATACCAGACCTGGCAGAAAGACAGAGGCTGCCCTGAGTGGAAGGTATGGATCTCTGTTTTGGACACCTTGTATCTCTCAGAAGGTGGCACCTCTGCATTCCCCACCTCTGCATTCCCACCTTCTGACCTACCACACAGGAACCAAGAGCTAAAGGAAGTGCAGGAAGTGCTGTAATCTCCCTATGATGTGGTATGGGGGACTATGGGACACTCCTGCTCCACTGATTGGTAAGGAAATCCAGAATGACTCAGTATCCCGGTAAACCAAGAGGTGGTGGCAGGACTCTCTTCCACTGATAGTACCCAACTGCGAGCAAGTTGCAGAAAACCCAGGATGGAAACATCAGTGTGTCCCTCCTCTGAATGATGATTCTGTGCCTAATGGATGGGGGCCCAGCCCCTGTTGTGACCCTCAGGGTGAGGGGGCCCAAGGCCCAAGCTTGCTGAGCCAACACCCTCCACGTGTTTTCCTAAAGCATCCCCGAGATCATAGGAGGTCTTGTGACAGGCACATCCTCCCTGCCTGGTGGGAGTTGGGCAGAGAGCCATGTAGGAGGATGCCCAAGAGAAGGAATGTGACTCAGAAGGGTCACAACAGCATCAGGTGAAAAGCCAAGGTTAATGTGCACACATCCTGACTTAGGTGGAACAGGCCCTTCCCATGGTCCCCCACAGGCTCCTACCTGCCCCCAGTAGATTTCTATCACGGAAATTTCAAACAGCTGACTATAACTGCTAGACTTTTTTCCTGCTCATTCCGCTATGGCAGGGAGGTCATAGAATATTCTGAGCACAGAGGTTAAGTGTGTGAGACTTTATTTCCTTACTCTTGCTCAATTCTGTCATGCCAACCTCTTGCCAGCAGGGGACCAGGATTCCATGAACATGAGTTGAAAACTCCCTGCCCTACTCAAATTCCTAACCTGTTGGAGATCCTTAGATTCAAGGGCTCAGTTATCTTTGCTCATCTGCTCAAAATTCTAGTTCTCTACTTTGTAGGTCTTTGGGTAAAATATCCCCTGCTCCTAAATTCCCACATCCTCTGAATCTCATCCTCCTTTCCACAGCCTTATCTCTGTTTTGGCCTAATTTCCCATCACCACCCTATACTTGCCCTTCACTGTCCAGGCTGAATCCCTGGAAGGATGATAGTAAATATGAACATAGTAGTGAAAAAAGCAAGTTACAAAAATAATCATATTACAGTCTCATTTTAAAAATATTAATAGATTTTATTTTTAGAGCAGTTTTAGGTTTGCAGAAATATTGAGCAGCAAGTACAGGGAATTCCCATACACCTGTTCCCACCCTTGGCCACATACAGTTTCTCCTCTTTTAACATCTTGCATTTAGTGTGGTATATTTATTAAAATTGATGTGCCAGTATTGATTCATTATTATTAACCAAGGTTCATAGTTTACATTAGGATTCATTCTTTGTGTTATACATGCTATGGGTTTTGACCAATGTATAATGATATATATCCACCATTAAGGTATCATACAGAGTAGTTTCTGTACCCTAAGAATTCCCTGTGTTCCACCTAATCATTCCTTTTTCCCTTCCCCCAAACCCTTGGCAGCCATTCATCCTTTTTTTTTTAATTGTGGTAAAATATACATAACATGAAATTTACTCTTTTAACCATTTTTAAGTGTATAATTCAGTAGCATTAAGTACATTCACAGTGTTGTATAACCAACATCACTATTTCTAAAACTTTTTCATCAACCCAAACAGAAACTCAATACTCATTAAACAATAACCCCCAAACCCCACCCTACCCCAGCGCCTGGTAACTTCTATTTTCTGTCTCTATCAATTTCCTTATTTTAGGTACTTCATGTAAGAGGAATCATGCAATATCTCTCCTTTTGTGTCTGGCTTATTTGCTTCTGACATAACATAACGTGTTCATCCATCTATATTGTAGATGTATCAGTATTTAATTTCTTTTTATTGCTAAATATTCCACTTTATGTATATATTACACTTTTCTTATCCATTTATCCATTGATGGACACTTGGATGGTTTCCACTTTTAGCTACTGTGAGAAATGCTGCTAGGAACATTGGTGTGCAAGTATCTGCTTGAGTCCCTGCTTTCTATTCCTTTGGATATGTACCTAGAGGTGGAATTGTCAAGTCATATGGTAATTTTATGTTTAACTTTTAGAGAAACTGCCACCAAATTGTTTTCCACAGCAGCATTTTGCCTTTCTACCAGCAATGAATAAGAGTTCTTATTGCTCCACATCCTTACCGCATTCACTATTGTCAGTGTTCTAGATTTTGGCCATTTTAATAGGTGTGTAGTGGTATCTCATAGTGGTTTTAATTTTTAATTCTCTAATGACATATAATGTTGAATATCTTTCTGTATCTTTTTTGGTGAAGGGTTCAGGTCTTTTGTCCATTTGTAAATTGGGTTATTTTCTTATTGTTGAGTTTTAATAATTTTTTGTATATTTTAGATACCAGTCCTTTATCAGGTATGTGTTTTGCAAAGATTTTCTCCAAGTGTGGCTTGTTATTTCATTCTCTTAGTAGTGTCTTTTGGAAAGAAGTTTTTTGTTTTAATGAAGTCCAACTTAATTTTTTTTCATAGATTGGGCTTTTGGTGATGCATCTAAGAAGTCATCATCAAACCCAAGATCCTATAGATTTTCTCATAATCTCATTCTTGAAAGAAAAAATATATGTATGTTTCTATTTTTCATCTTTTGTTAATCTGTATTTTCTAATTTTTTTACATTGCAAATTAATTACATACTTTTTTTATATCATTTAAAAATACCAGAGTTGGCAACAAGGTGGCTTCTTTTAGTTTTACATATAGCACTCTGTGACCCAGAAGACAAAGTTTTACCACTTTGGGTTTCAGTTTCCCTATCTATCAGGGAGTACTGGAACAGAGAAATCACAGAGTTCCCTTTCTGTCATAACATCTAGCATACTCACACTTTTTTTCCAAGTTCTTTAAAAAGTCCATGGACTTAATTGAAGCATCCAGCCAGGGTGTATCCAGCTATGGGGCAGGGGAGGACTGTGTTTATATGTGTAAACATTTTTAAGGCTATTCACCTAGGAGTTTATTGAAGTAAGAGGCTGGGTCTATAGTTTCCAGACACTGTCCACATGCCTCATGAGCACCAGCTGTGCTCTATGGTGAGGTGGGAAAGCAGGTCCCCATGAGGGGAACAGGCACACCACACCAGGGGAGGAGAATGTGAAACTGACATACAACCTGGAACATAAATTGGTACAACCACTGTGGAAAACAGTATGGAAGTTCCTCAAAAATTAAAAATACAGATACCATAAGATCCAATAATTCCATTATTGTGTATTTACCCCAAAAAATGAAAACATTAATTCAAAAAGATATATGCACCCCTTTGTTTACTGCAGCCATTTCCAATAGCCAAGATATGGAAGCAACCTAAATGTCTATCAATAGATGAATGGACAAGGAAGGTGCAGAAGACACACACACACACACACACACACACACACACACACACACACACACACCCCTTATATATATAACAGAATATTATGCAGCCATAAAAAGGATTAGATCATGCCATTTGAGACAATGAATGGACCTAGAGGGTATATGCTAAGTGAAATAATGCAGACTAAGACAAATGCCATATGATTTCACTAATATTTGGAATAAAAAAATGAATAAACAAAAAAGCAGAATCAGACCTATAAATACAGAGAACAAATTGATGGTTTCCCAAGGGGAGCCGGTGGGGTTGTTGGGCAAAATGGGTGAAGGGAGTGGGAGATACAGCATAAAGAATATAGTCAATGATACTGTAATAGTGATGTATGTGGACAGGTGGTAGCTACACTTGTGGTGAACATGGCATAAACTTGTTGAATCACTATGTTGTACACTGGAAACGTAACATTGTGTGTCGACTATACACAAAAAATTTAATTTAAAAATCTGCTCTGTGCTATCATGCATATTCTCTCTCAAATAAATAAATCTTAAAAAAAAAAAAAAGCAAGGGTGGGGTACCTGGATGGTGCAGTCAGTTAAGCATGTAACTGGTTTCAGCTCAGGTCATGATCTCAGGGTCGTGAGATCAAATTCCCAGTCAGGCTCCCTGCTCAGTGTGCAGTCTGCTTGAGACTCTCTCCCTCTGCCCCTCCCCCCTGTGCTCTCTCATGTGTGCTCTCTCTTTCTCTAAAACAAATTAATCTTAAAAAAACAACAACTGAGGGGAGCCTGGGTGGCTCAGTCCGTTGAGCCGCTAACTCTTGGTTTTGGCTCAGGTCACGATCACAGGGTCCTAGGATTGAGCCCCATGATGGGCTCCTTGCTTATCGTGGAGTCTGCTTGTGATTCTCTGTCCCTCTCCCCCTGCCCCTGCCCCACTTGCTCTCTCTCAAATAAATAAATAAAATCTTAAAAAAAAAACTGACACACAATCCTTCACTGTGGACCTTCCTCGTGATCAATTATTATTTCCAAGGCCACATTTTTTCTCAGAAAACTTTTCTGGTAAGTCTTTCAGATTTTTATTTTACTTTTTTTTTTTTGGAGAGAGAGAGAGCGTGCACAAGTGGGGCAGGGGCAGAAGGAGAGGGGGAGAGAGAGAATGTTGTGTTTTTTTTTTTATGTATAGGCATGTTCATAGCAGCTTTATTTACAATAGTAAAAAATGAAAATCTAGTGTTACATTCACACAATGGATTACTATTCAGCAATAACAAAAAAGAACACACTAACTAGAGAGAGAAAAAATAAAGTGAAAAAAATCAAAACAGTTATTATTTCTTATAGGTTAGACATTGACTGAAAAAGGATACAAGGGAACTTTCCGGGGTGTTGGAAATGTTCTATACTGTAATATCCTTTTGTCAAAAGTATACAGCTAAAAACTGTACACTTCAATGTATGTAAATATTACCAAAAATGATCATATATTAATGATGATGATGATGATCATAGAATGAGGTGGTAGGGAATAAGTGAAAGTATAAATGATATAAAAATGGCAGAATATTGGGGTACCTGGGTGGTGCAGTTGGTTAAGCATCCCACTTCTGGTTTCATCTCAGGTCATGATCTCGGGGTCCTGGGATTGAGACCCCCCCATCGTGTGCTCAGCATGGGGTCTGCTTGGGATTCTCTCTCCCTCTCCCTCTGCCCCTCCCACTCTCTCTCTCAAGAAATCTTAAGCAGGCTCTACACCCAGCACAGAGCCCAATATGGGGCTCAATCTCATAACCTTGAGATCATGACCTGAGCTGAAATCAAGTCAGATGCTTAACCAAGTGAGCCACCCAGGTGCCCCATCAAATTTTTTTTACTGTGATCCATAGCAAGAAATATAGCTGTATATACACAGTTATAAACATGTGTTTGTAGATCTAGACCTGAACCCAAAGTTTTGTGAAACAGTCCTACTTTTACTACATGTGATGTTCCCTGATATTTTCTATACTTTTTATCCTATTTCATTAAAACAGTCCTGATAGTGACTCTCTCAGATGATTTCCTGACTTCCCAATGAGTCTGGACCCACAATTTGAGAAACACAGCCTTAGGATAATTTTACATTTTTGATTACAGAACTACCTTTTTTGTCTTGATTTAAAGATGGCTACCTCTAAAAGACAAGGACAACATTGTGGAGTATAAGGTAAGCCTTCCCCTTAACTTCTGTGGTGCAAGAACAGAATTCTCAAGCTTGTCTTAAGAGTCTATGTGGTTGGAAGGTCTAACAGAGATGGACAGCTACTAATATACCTTTGACTGAAAAAAAAAAAGTACTCTATATGAGAGGCTGATCCTTTCTGACCTGTGAATATATATAAAAGAATGTTTATTGGAGCACTGTTTTTAGTGATTTAAATGTGGAAATAGGGGTGCCTGGGTGGCTCAGTCAGTTAAGCATCTCCCTTCGGCTCAGGTCGTGATCCCAGGGTGCTGGGATCGAGCCCCACATCGGGCTCCCTGCTTAGCAGGGAGCCTGCTTCTCTCCTCCCTGCTCCTGCTCTCTCTCACTATCTCTGTCTCTCTAATAAATGAAAATTTTTTAAAATGTGGAAACAATCTCAACAGGAATACAAAGTCTAGAGCAATGATTCTTAAATGGTGAACTAAATGGATCCTGGGCAGGTGGGAGGTGTCTATAAGAAACTCCAAGAAGAGGGAGAGAAATGAGTGGATTGAAAAAGCATATTAATTAGAATATACATATTTATATTTGGAAGACAAATATTAAAACACATTACCCCCCCTTTTTTTTGTAACATAGACTACAAAACAGTGGAGGTTTACAGTATCTTCTTCCTTCTTGGGAAGACACAGAAGGTACCAGTTCTCTAAATAGTTTGGGGAAGCCCCCTCCCAGAAGTTGTATTAGAAGTTTTAGGGAGCAGTCATAAAATGTTTACATTTTAAAAGCTGAGAAACACTTGTTCAAAGACCTAGAATAAACATACTTGAAATTTTAACTTTTCAAGAATTATTCCTTGGAGGAAAATCAGTGGTAATCATTTAATTCTTACAGGCTTTTTCAGACAAACATAATAAGAGTTATTGAACAAAGCCCAGCCAATTGGGGAGTTACACTTTAAGTGAACTGACTCATTAATATTGTATCAGCAAATTAACTACAGGCACCTCCTAATACACTGTAGTCCTGCTACAACCATTATTCTCTATAAGGATAACAAGAATCACTATTAAGCTATCTCAGTTGTTAATCATGTCATTACAGTGGCTTTGGGAGACTGTCTTTAAAGGAATTTCAATGAACTAAAGTGGACATCTACCAGTAAAAGAAATTAAAAAAAAAACCCACACAACACCCCTCCACATCTTCCTCCCAGAAAAACACCCAAATACCCCAACGCTTTCCAACCCTGACCAGACTCTAAGAGCACTTCTGTTCCTTTTACCTGAGATGGCTCCTTTCCTAGCCACATTTTCCCCTCTCTAAAGGCAGAAAATGTAAAATAAAAGAAAACAACAAAATCCAAACAAGATCTTGTCAATTTGAATTGATATGGCTTTGATTTTGAGAGTAAACTGTGAGGACACAAAAGAACTAGGCTTAATGAATGAGGCCAAAGTTTTTAATGGTTAATGGAGGAGAGGATCAAACCTTGGTCTCTTCAACAGATGGTGTTGGGAAGAGTGGACAGCTACATGCAAATGAATGAAACTGGACCACTTGTTTACACCATATGCAAAAATAAATTCAAAATAGATTAAAGACCTGAATGTGAGAACTGAAACCATAAAAATCCTATAAGAGAGCACAGGCAGTAATTTCTCTGATATCTGCCATAACATTTTTCTAGATACGCCTCCTGAGGCAAGGAAAACAAAAGCAAAAATAAACTGTCGGTTCTACATCAAAATAAAAAGTTTCTTCCCAGCAAAGGAAACAACCAAAACTAAAAGATACCCTACCAAATAGGAGAAGATATTTGCAAATGACATGCTCAGTAAAGGGCTAGTATCCAAAATATACAAAGAACTTATACAACTTAACACCCCCCCAAAAAATAATAATCTAATTTAAAAACAGGCAGAAGACATGAACACACATTTCTCCAAAGAAAACACATAGATGGTCAACAGACACATGAAAAGATGCTCAACATCATTCATCATCAAGGAAATGAAAATCAAAAACACTATAAGATATTACCTCACACCTGTCAGAACGGCTAAAATAAAAAACACAGAAACAACAAGTGTTGGCAAGGAATGAGAGTTTTAAAAGGCAACCCTCATGCACTGTTGGTTGGAATGCAAACTGGTACAGTCACTATAGAAAACAGTAGGGAGGGTGCCTGGGTGGCTCAGTTGGTTGAGCGACTGCCTTCGGCTCAGGTCATGATCCTGGAGTCCCTGGATCAAGTCCTGCATCGGGCTCCCTGCTCAGCAGGGAGTCTGCTTCTCCCTCTGATCCTCCCCCCTCTCATGTGCTTTCTCTCTCTCATTCTCTCTCTCAAATAAATAAATAAAATCTTAAAAAAAAAGAAAACAGTAGGGAGATTTCTCAAAAAGATTAAAAATAGATCTACCCTATGAAATCACACTACTGGATTTTTACCCAAAGAATACAAAAACACTAATTCAAAAGGATACATGCACCCCTATGTTTACAGCTGCATTATTTGTAAGAGCCAAATTATGGAAGGACCTAACTGTCCATCAATTGATGAATGGATAAGAAAGATGTGGTGTATATATTGGTGTATATATATATATATATATACCATATATGTACCATATATGTACCATATACCGTATATATACACATACACACACACACACACAATGGAATATTATTCAGCCATAAAAAGAGTGAAATCTTGCCATTTGAAACAACATGGATGGATTTAGAGAATTTAATGCTAAGGAAAATAAGCCAGTCAGAGATAGACAAATACTACATGGTTTCACTCATATGTGGAATTTAAGAAACAAAACAAATGAACAAAGGAAAAGCAAAAGAGACAAACCAAAAAAACAGACTCTTAAGTATATAGAACAAACAGTTACCAGAGGGGAGGTGGGTGGGAGCATGGGTGAAATAGGTGGAGGGGATTAATACTACACTTACCTTTTTTAAAATTTTATTTTACTATGTTATGTTAGTCTTCATACAATACATCATTAGTTTTTGATGTAGTGTTCCATGATTCATTGGTTGCATATAACACCCAGTGCTCCATGCAGAACGTGCCCTCTTTAATACCCATCACCAGGCTAACCCATCCCCCCACCCCCCCCAACACCCTCAGTTTGTTTCTCAGAGTCCATAGTCTCTCATGGTTTGTAAGAGTACATTTATCTTGATAAGCACTGAATAATATATGGAATTGTTGAATCACTATACTGTACACCTGAAATGAATATAACACTGTATGTTAACTACACTGGAATTAAAATTTAAAAAGTAAAATTTGAAAAAAAATTAAAATGGATAAAAAAGACACCTTGATTAAAAGTGAGTGTTCCCAAATATCCAAAATGTACACGTGGAATACTTGAGAAATTTAAAAAATCAGCTTGAATTTCCAGAGAAACAAGTGGTAGTGGTTAGTGACAGTTAAAAACAAATGTCTGGAGAGGCCTAGCTAATGTAATAAGACACAAAAAGGAAATGAAAGGTATACAGACTGGGAAGGAAGAAATCAAACTATCTTTGTTTACAGATAACATGAATGTGTATGTAGAAAATCCAAAAAATTGACAAAACTGTAATAAACAATTATAGCAAGGTTATGGGATATAAGATTAATATACAAAAGTCCATTGCTTTCCTAGGTATATAAGGAAAACTACAAAATTCTAATGAACAATATTTTTAAAAACTAAATAGATATTTCACCTTTAAAGAAAAGGAAGGCTCAACATTATCAAGACATCAGTTCTTCCCAGTTGATCTATAGATTCAATGCAATTCCAATCAAAATTCCAGCAAGTTATTTTATAGATATCAATAAACTGATTCTAGCATTAAGGAGGGCACTTGAGGGAATGAGCCCTAGGTGTTATATGTAACTGATGAATTACTAAATTCTACCTCAGAAACTAGTAATATACTATATGTTAATTAAATTGAGTTTATTATTTTAAAAAATATTCCCAAAAAAATCTGATTCTAAAGTTTATATAGTGAATTCAGTTTTGAAGGAGAAGAGCAAAATCAGAGACAAAAAGGTATAAAGCTATAGGACCATCTGGTTGTTTGAACTAGAGGAAATGAAAGCAGATGACAACCTGAATCTTTCCTTGGTACTGCTGCAGCCAAAAAGTCTGTCTAGATGTTTTTCTAAGGTACTAAGATATACATGGCAACTGGGTTGTGTGTTTATATGTGTATAAAATATGTATATTCTCTGCAGAGAATTTGCTCATTTTTAAGGGCAAAGTGGGAGGAGGGGTGCTGCTCTGCATCAGGAGAAGGGAGAGAGGGAATTGGAAGGCAGTTTAGGAACCTCTCTCCATAAAGCTAAATAACTGAGAAAGTAAATAACAGTGATCTCCTGAAAAGTGAGAGGGCTTCATTAGGCAAAAACAAAGCAAAAGAAACCTCTGAAAGGAAGGACAGGTGGAAGCAACCAAAGAGGGCTCAAAAGGTGGAAAAGAAAGCCCCAACTTTTCATTGAGATCAGAAGAGAGGTAAACAAATCTAGATGATTCTTGCTACCTTCCAGAAAGCATGTGTTTTATATATCTTTGTTGAATGAATGCTGCATCAATGACTGGGCAACAGAAAATGTTTGAGATCATGGTATCAGTACCTTTTCTTTTCCTCAAAATGGACCGGAGAGACTGATCAGACAAATTTTAAAAATTCAATTCTAGAAAATACACAGGTACCAGCTCATCACATCAATTTGCTTCTCCAGAGGTAGAGCCTGAATGATGATTCAGGGCTAGCAGGGGTGAAAATAAGCAATTATATAATAGCTACAAGTGATTTCTCTGGCCACAGGGGAGAGCTACAAAATTGTAGAATTTAGCCAGTTTCCATAACCACAATGATAAAAGAGAGACCAAAACACCAAAGTCAAAAGTTTGCTGCATATATGCTGTGTCCTGGGGCATTGTGACTGGCCCACAGGAGGGCAGCTGCCCCAAAGGCATGTATAGGAAGCTTCAAAATGCATCTCTTCTGTCCTGGGTTTGAGCTGGAGAAATTTAGCACAAGCAGCATCTGCACATAACAGTGAAAATTTTCAGAGTGGTTGATAATTGGCTTCTGGAAGCATGTGCCTGAATGATTGTGTGAGAGCCTCAGGGAAAGCCATATACCTAACATAGAAAGTGGAAAACCAACAGAACTAGGGTCTGTAAAAAAATGTAGAATGCACATAACAACACCCTGAACTCACTGCACATCTGGCTGTTATTAACAGTGATGAGACTCTAAACATAACCAAAAGAACAACAAGTCTCTACGCAACTAATGAATCGTTGAACACCACAACAAAAACTTATGATGTACTATATGCTGGCTAACTGAACATAATAAAAATAAATAAATAAATAAATAAATTGTGAATTTATATGAAAAAAAGTCTCTTTACCCCTCCATGAGACTCCTGCTTTTTGAGGAAATCCAAGTCTTAAGTGATTTGCCTGTTCTCCAGTCACTGGCTGTTGCTTTAGGAATGGAGTACATCACCACAGTGCTTTTGGAGCCTATTCTTAGCCAGAGTGATTTGGCATGCTATTTTTAGTTTCCATCTCTGTAGATTCAGTGTCACTCCACTTACCCTTGTTTATCCAGTACAGCAGCACTAGCTTCAGTCAGCCCAGAAAATATGGCCACCCTAAATTAACTGAGTTATTTTGGGGTTTCCAAGGACTGAAACTGAGTCTTCCTGGACTCAGCTCAAGAGAATGAGGCATCTGTGAGATCCTGCTGTTGCTTAATATTTACTGAAAGCCCCTAAAGCTCTAACATACATGGGGACAAAATTATGGCATGATCTTTAGCCTCTGGGGGCCTTGGGTGAATCTTCATGAAAAGCTACAGTGCTGGCTTTCCACAGAAGCAGAGCAATAGTTAAAGAATATCCCATATCAGTGACTGGCTGGTATGACTGCACTTAGGAGGCAGAACTTTCTAGCAAGATGGAGAGGCACTGCCTGTTCTCTGCTCTGGACTCAGTAAACACAGATTTTGTCCTATTTAATGTACTCATTACATCCTGTTTATCACCATTAACTTATTTTTTGATACTACAAACATTTGCAGAGTGCAACCTAGTATGTATCAAGCACACATCAGCCTCATAATAAATGTTGGTAAAATGAACAAATGGGACCTCACTCAGCCTGTAGAATGCAGTATGAGTATATGTGTGTAGGGTGCATAAGTGGAAGGCTTTTTGAGATGTTGCATAAGTTAATCTTGAAAGATAAGAGTTTCTGCAATGGATAAAGAATAGTCATTCCAGAAGGAAGTAAAAGCACACAGAAAGGCAGGCACTTAGATCTACAGAGACCCCTCCACTCTCCTGCACTGTGGCTCAGGTAGTATGAAACCAGACTGGGTGCTGGGTAGAAATAGGCAAGGAAACCTACTTCCACATAGAATTATCATTAGCTCAAAGAATTGATTGGAAATCGTATGGTTAAAGTAATAAGAAGGAAATATGTCCTTGGATTTCAGAAATTTAAAAATAAACTGACCTAGAGAACTCGATTTCCTGTGACTAGTGTGGTAGGCAGTCTCTCAGATGGCTCCTGTTGAGGCCTGTCTCCTGATATTCATGGCACTGTATAAACCCCTCCTGAGTACCATGCTTCTGGCCAAGAGATTATGGCAAAATTGAGGAGTATCATTTTCCATGATTAGGTGACGAAAGATTATTACTTCCATCTTGCTAGCCAGCTCTCTTTATTGCCTTCTTAATGTGCACACTTTTATGAAGCTGTCATATTGGAGAGGCCTACCCACTGAGGTTGGCCTGTGGCAAACAACTAGTGAGGAACTAAAGCTCTCAGTCCAAAAGAGCCTAATGAACTGAATTCTGCCAACAACCACTGAGTGAGCTTAGAAGCAGATCCCCGTTTGAAACTTTGGATGAGACTGCAGATTCGTGGCTGACACCTTGATTTTGACCTTATGAGAGACCATGAGGCAGAGGATACAACTAAGCTATGTTTGGATTCCTGACGCATAGACAGCATGAGATAATAAATATGTGTTGGTGTAACTGACTAAGTTTTACAGTAATTTGTTATGCAGCAATAGTAATACAGACAGGAAGTGGGGAAACTCTGATAAGTTCCAGGGCTTTCAATGTATGTACTGCAGTACGGCAAAGGCCTTGGGATACAACATTCCTGTGCCTCACAAATTCTCTAGTGAAGTGTGTATTTAAATCCTTTTCTCTTTTTAAAATTGTGTTGTTTGGGGGAAAAAATGGGTTGCTTGCTTTCTTATTGTTGAGTCTTGAGAGTTCTTTATATATTCTGGGTATGAGTTCTTTTCCAGATAGATAACATGCAAACATTTTCTCCCACTATATGACTTGTATTCTATTAACATTGTCTTTCAGAGGCAGAAGTTTTAAAATTTTGATGAAATACAATTTATCCCTTTTGTCTTGTATGGATCATACTTTCAGAATTACTATATCTGAGAAATTTTTGCCTAACTCGTGTTCATGGGTTTTCTTCTATGTTTTCTATAAATTTTATAGTTTTAAGCTTTACATTTGATCTGCAATCCATTTTGAATAAGTTTTTGTATATGGCATGAAGTAGGAATTGAAATTCATTTTCTTGGATATTGATAACCAATTATTCCAACACCATTTGTTGAAAAGACTTTCTCCTTTGTTGAAAATTAGCTGTCCATACATGAGTGGGTCTATATCTAAACTCTCTATTCTGTTCCATTGATCTATTTGTCTATATTTATACTAATACCACATTGTCCTAATTTCTGTTGCTTTATAATAAGTCTTGAAGTAATTTAGTATTAATCCTCAAACTTTACTCTTTTTTTTTAAGGATTTTATTTATTTATTTGACGGGGAGAGACACAGCGAGAGAGGGAACACAAGCAGGGGGAGTGGGAGAGGGAGAAGCAGGCTTCCCGCGGAGCAGGGAGCCCGATGCGGGGCTCGATCCCAGGACCCCGGGATCATGACCTGAGCCAAAGGCAGACGCTTAACGACTGAGCCACCCAGGTGCCCCTCAAACTTTACTCTTTTGCAAAATTGTTTTGGCTATTGTGGGTCCTGTGTATTTCCAGAAGAATTTTTAAATGAGCATGTCAATTTCTCAAGCGTGGTGAGGTGACATCATAATAATATTGAGTCTTCTGATTGATGGACAGGTAGGTATAGCTCTCCATTTTTTAAGGTATCCTTTAATTTCTCTCAGCAGTGTATTGCAGATGCAGTGCATTGGTCTTGCACATTTTTGCTAGAATTTTATCCGTATTTCATGTTTTTATGCTGTTTTCAATGGTATTTTTTTATTTCAATGTCCAGTTGTTCATCACTAATATACAGAAATACAATTGAATTTATATACCAGCTTTATTTATATCTTACAACCTTGCTAAATTCACTTACAGTTCTTTTATATTAGTCACCATACAGTACTTAATTAGATTTTGTTGTAGTGTTCCATGATTCATTGTTTGCATATAACACCCAGTGCTCATTGTAATACGTGCCCTCCTTAATACCCATCACTGGGCTAACCCAACCCCCCACCTCCTCCCCTCTGAAACCTTCAGTTTGTTTCCTGGAGTCCATAGTCTCTCATGGTTCATCTCCCTCTCTGATTTCCCCCCTTTATTTTTCCCTTCCTTCTCCTAATGTCCTCCATGCTATTCCTTATGTTCCACACATAAGTGAAACCATATGATAATTGTCTTTCTCTGCTTGACTTATTTCACTTAGCATAATCCCCTCCAGTTCCATCCATGTCCATGCAAATGATGGGTATTCTTCAACCTTTCTGATGACTGAGTAATATTCCATTGTGTATATGGACCACATCTTCTTTATCCATTTGTCTGTTGAAGGGCATCTCAGCTCCTTCCACAGTTTGGCTATTGTGGACATTGCTGCTATGAACATTGGGGTGCATATGCCCCTTCTTTTCACTACATCTGTGTCCTTGGGGTAAATATCCAGTAGTGCATTGCTGGATCATAGGGTAGCTCTATTTTTAATGTTTTGAGGAACCTCCATACTGTTTTCCAGAGTGGCTGTACCAACTTGGATTCCCACCAACAGTGTAAAAGGGTTCCCCTTTCTCCACATCCTCTCCAACATTTGTTTCCTGCCTTGTTCATTTTTGCCATTCTAACTGGTGTAAGGTGGTATCTCAATGTGGTTTTGATTTGAATTTCCCTGATGGCTAATGATGTTGAACATTTTTTCATGTGTCTGTTAGCCATTCGTATGTCTTTGGAGAAGTGTCTGTTCATGTCTTCTGCCCATTTTTTGACTTGATTATTTGTTTTTTGCATGTTGAGTTTGAGAAGTTCTTTATAGATCTTGGATACCAGCCCTTTATCTGTAGTGTCATTTGTAAATATCTTCTCCCATTCCGTGGGTTGCCTCTTTGTTTTGTTGACTGTTTCCTTTGCTGTGCAGAAGCTTTTTATCTTGATGAAGTCCCAAAAGTTCATTTTCTCTTTTGTTTCCTTTGCCTTTGGAGACGTGTCTTGAAAGAAGTTGCTGTGGCCAATGTCAAAGAGGTTACTGCCTATGTTCTCCTCTAGGATTTTGATACAGTTTTTTTTTTAATTTTATTTATTTATTTGTCAGAGAGAGACAGAGAGCACAAGCAGGGGAGTGGCAGGCAGAGGGAGAAGTAGGCTCCGTGCTGAGCAAGGAGCCCGATGTGGGACTTGATCTCAGGACCCTGGGATCATGACCTGAGCCGAAGGCCGACGCCTAACGAAATGAGCCACCCAGGTGTCCCATTGATACAGTTCTAACGGCATTTTTTTTTTTTTGCAGATTCCACAGGATTTCTACATAAATGATCATGTCATCTGTGAATAAAGGCAATTTTCCTTCTTTATTTCCAACTGGACGCCTTTTATTTCTTTTCCTTGCCTCATAGCACTGGCTAGAACCTCTAGTACAATGCTGAATAGAAGGGGCACCTGGGTGGCTCAGTCGTTAAGCATCTGCCTTCAGCTCAGGTCATGATCCCAGGGTCCTGGGATTGAGCCCCATGTTGGGCTCCCTGCTCAGTGGAGATCCTGCTTCTCCCTCTCCCTCTATCCTTCCACCTGCTTGTGCTCTCCCTCTATCTCAAATAAATAAAATCTTTAAAAAAAAACAACAATGCTGAATAGAAGTTCTAAGGATAGATATCCTTGTATTATTATTAATCTTAGCGAATAGGCATCTGGTCTTTCGTCATTAACTATGATCTTAGCTGTGGGGTTTTCACAGATGCCCTTTATCAGCTGGAAGAATTCTTTTCTTAGTCTGTTAATTTTAAAAATCAGGAATGCGTCTTGTATTTTGTCAAATGTCTTTTCTACATCTATTGACATGATCATATCGTGTGTTTTTTTTTTTTTAGTTTGTTAATATGATGAATTACACCAATTGATTTTTGAAATGTTAAGCCAACTCTGCATTCCTGGGATAACCCCACTTGGTCATGATGTATTATCCTTTTTATATATTTTTTGTTTCAATTTGCTAAAATTTTGTTTTAAAGTTTTCTATCTATGCTTGTGAGGGATATTTGTCTGTACTTTTATTTCTTGTAATGTCTTTGGTTTTGTCATCAAGGTAGTGATGGTCTCATGGAACAAGTTGGTAAATATTCTCTCCTCTTCAATTTTACTCTAAAAGAGTTTGTGGAGAATTGGTATTATTTCTTTCATAAATATTTAGTAGAATTAACCAATGAAGGCACCTGGGCTGGAGATTTCTTTCTGGGAAGGTCTTTGACTAAAAATTCAATTTCCTTTATAGATACAGGACTATTAGGTTGTTCACTTCTTCTCAAGTGAGCCTTGGTAGTTTGCATTTTTCCAGAAATTTGTCATTTTCATCTAAGTTGTTGAGTTTATTGGCATAAAGTTGTTCATAATAGGCTCTTATTTCTTTTGTTATCTGTAAGATTGGTGGTGCTGTCCCTCCCTCATTCCTTATATTGGTAATTTCAATCCTCTATTTTTCCTGATCAGTCTGGCTAGAGTTTATCAATTTTATTAATTGTCTCAAAGCAGCAGCTTTTGGAATTATCAATTTTCTCTATTGTATTTCTATTTTCTATTTTATTTCTATTTTCTATTTTATAGATTTCTCATATTTATTATTTCCTTCCTTTTGCTTACTTTGAATTTTATTTGCTCTTTTTTTCTTGTTTCTAAGGTGGAACCTGAAATCTTGTTTTGTTTTGTTTTGTTTTTTAAGATTTTATTTATTTATTTGACAGAGAGAGAGAGAGCACAAGTAGGCAGAGTGGCAGGCAGAGGGAGAGGGAGAAGCAGGATTCTCGCTGAGCAGGGAGCCCGATGCGGGGCTCGATTCCAGGACCCAGGGATCATGACCTGAGCTGAAAGCAGATGCTTAACCGACTGAGCCACCCAGGCACCCCGGAACCCGAAATTGTTGATTTGAGTCTTTATGCATATAACTGGTTAATACTATATATTTCTTTCTCCTGCACCCCACAAATTTTATTCTAATTTTCATTCAGAAATATTTTAAAATGCAGTTCAAAATACTTTTTAATTTCCCTTTTGATTTTTCCTTTTACTGATGAGTTATATAGAAATGTGTTGTTTTTTCAAATATTTGGTGCTTTTCCAGATGTATTTCTGTAATTTAATTTCTAATTTAATTCCATTGTGATCAGAGGACATACTGTGCATGACTTGAATTCTTTTAAATTTATTGAGATTTGCATTATGACAGAATATTTTCTATCTTGGTGTTTCATGTGCACTTAAAGAAAATTTATATTCTGCTGTTATTGGGTGAAATGTTCCTATAACTGACATTTATATTAATTGGTAGCAGTTTTCAAGCCTTTTATATTTTACTGACTTTTTTTTACTTATTCTATCATTTATTAAAATCTCTGAATATAATAGATTTATTTCTCCTTCAATCCTTTTTTCCTTTACTTATTTTGAAGCTATGTTATTGGGAGCATAAATGTTTAGGATTGTTATGTTCTCTTGATAAATTAACCCATTTAGCACTATGAAATGACTTTTATCTGTGCACCCTTTGTTGTAAAATCTTTGTCTAATATTAATATGGCCACTGCAGCTTTCTTTCTTTTTTTTTAAAGATTTTATTTATTTATTTGACAGAGAGAGACACAGCGAGAGAGGGAACACAAGCAGGGGGAGTGGGAGAGGGAGAAGCAGACTTCCCATGGAGCAGGGAGCCCGATGCGGGGCTCAATCCCAGGACCCTGGGATCATGACCTGAGCTGAAGGCAGACGCTTAATGACTGAGCCACCCAGGCGCCCCTGCAGCTTTCTTTTTATTAGAGTTAGCATGGTTTATCTTTTTCTATCTTTTTAGCAGATTTGTCTTTATATTTGAAATTTGTTTCTTATAGACAGCATACAATTCAGTTTTGCTTTTGTAATCACACAATCTCTGCTTTTTTATTGTAATTGTTATTATTGATATGGTTGGTTTTAAGCTTATCATCCTACTATTCACTTTCTGTGTCCTTTTTCCATTTTTCCTCTTTTCTTCTGCCTTCAAGTGTTTTCTGTGATTTCATTTGATCTCATTTGATTTTCTATAAATATTTTTGTTATTTTGGTGGTTATGTTAGGGTTTACAGTTTAACTATTAAACTTATTACCAACTACCTTCAAGTGATACTATGCCACTTCATGTATGAGAACTTTATAATAGTATATTTCTATTTCTCCATTCCATGCCTTTATGGTATTGTTGTCATATATTTTACTTATACATATATTTTTAAATGCACAATACATTGTTATTTCTGTTCAGTCACTTATCTTTAAAGAGATATCAATAATAGGAAAAATATATGTTTACATGTATTCTTACCATTTGTAGTTTTCTTCATTTCTTTTTATTTTTGTTTTTATTTTTATTTTTTTAAAGATTTTATTTATTTATTTGACAGAGAGAGACACAGTGAGAGAGGAAACACAAGCAGGGGGAGTGGGAGGAGAAGCAGGCTTCCCACAGAGCAGGTAGCCTGATGCGGGGCTTGATCCCAGGACCCTGGGATCATGACCTGAGCCGAAGGCAGACACTTATCAACTGAGCCACCCAGGCGCCCCTATTTTTGTTTTTATTTTTAAAGATTTTATTTATTTATTTGAGAGAGTGAGCGAGCAAGAGAGAGAGAGCAAACACGAGCAAGGGAGGAGCAGAGGGAGAGGGAGAAGCAGACTCCCTGCTGAGCAGGGAGCCCAGCTCAATCCCAGGACCCCGGGATCATGATCTGAGCAGACGCTTAACCAACTGAACCACCCAGGCACCCCAAAATGTATTGTAATAATACAATATGTGGTCTTTTGTGACTGGCTTCTTCACTTAACATAATGTTTTCACAGTTCACCCATGTTGTAGCATATACCAATACTTTATTTGCTAAATAATATTTCATCTTATGGATATGGCATACGTAATTGTCCATTCAATTGATTGTTTCCTTTTCTTTGGCTATTATGAATTCCAATTCAATGACCAAACTTTTTCACATCGTACACCCTTATCACTTTTCTTAGCCAGTTTAGAGTCCATGGCCTAGCACTAAAAATGGTCTTTTTTAAACACCTAAAGCCCCTTGCTTCTCTTTTCTGCCCATAATTCTTGCCTGGTAAAAGTCACACTCTGGCCAAACTAAATAATCTCTTTAGTTCACACAGCTATTGAGCCTTGCAGGAGAAAATCAATGCTGACTGGATTCATATTACATTTATTACCATAATTCTCAAATCTTCCCAAGCTAACCATTTCCCACCCTCACTTTCTTTATATCTATATTATCCTCTCCCCCTAACACTGAGGTGAGGAACAATTATAATTTCATATAGAAAATAAGTATAATTGGAAAAGAAATGTTCTCATTTTCTCAGTACAAATTCTACCAATATTCCTCCTTCTGTATTCACATAATATGCCTTTTCTCTAAGCTAAACTGCACCAAGTAGTCCTCCAACTTTCCATCAATTTCTTCCTATCTAGATCATTCTCATCAACACACTAACATGTGGTAGTACTATCAAATCTCCCTTCCCCCCTCCTCTTTCCCACTTTCTTCCTCCTTCCCTCCCTTCCCCCCTCTTTTCTCTCTCTCATGCACATCCTTTGATCCTATACTCTTTCTAGTTATCAAACAATTCTTTTGCCTTTCCTTCACAGCAAAGTTTTTTTTAAGATTTTATTTATTTATTTGACACAGAGAGACACAGGGAGAGAGGGAACACAAGCAGGGGGAGTGGGAGAGGGAGAAGCAGGCTTCCCGTGGAGCAGGGAACCTGATGCAGGCCTCGATCCCAGGATCCTGGGATCATGACCTGAGCCAAAGGCAGATGCTTAACGACTGAGCCCCCAGGCACCCCACAGCAAAATTTTTTTAATGTCTATCTCTATTCATTTGCCCTACTTTTTCAGTTCCCATTGTTTGCTGAACCTCCTCTAACCAGGCTTTTTTCCCATGGCTCTACTGAAATGGACCTTGTCAAGGTCACAAATGACTCATATCTTTTGAGTGATCATTTTCTATTTTATTCTTACTAGACCTTTCATTAGCACTTGACACAGTTGACTGTACCCCTAATCTTGAAATTTTTTTTTTAAAGTTGGCTCCACACCCATTGTGGAGCCCTATGTGAGGCTTGAACTCACAACCATAAGATAGAGATCTGAGCTGAGACCAAGAGTTGGACACTTAACTGACTGAGCCACCTAGGTGCCCCAAGGGATAGAAATTATTAAAAACAAAAACAAAAATCAACTAACAATTCTGAACCTGACAAAATACAATAAGTAAATGGAAATGTTCACTAGAGGAATTCAATGT
The DNA here is from genome assembly GCF_003265705.2 of Callorhinus ursinus. NCBI lineage: Eukaryota > Metazoa > Chordata > Mammalia > Carnivora > Otariidae > Callorhinus > Callorhinus ursinus. Next base: position 2,267,654 of record NW_027397104.1, read on the forward strand.
TAGATTTGTGCAGGCAGAAGAAAGAATCAGCAGATGTATAGACAGGACATTTGAAATTAACAAGTCTGGGGAGGGTATGTACTATGGTGAGCACTGTGAATTGTGTAAGACTGTTGAATCATAGACCTGTACCTCTGAAACAAATAATACATTATATGTTTAAAAAAAAAAAAAGAAGAAGAAGAAGATAGCAGGAAGGGAAGAATTAAGGGGAGGAAATCAGAGAGGGAGACAAACCATGAGAGACTATGGACTCTGAGAAACAAACTGAGGGTTCCAGAGGGGAGGGGCGTGGGGGGGATGGGTTAGCCTGGTGATGGGTATTAAAGAGGGCATGTACTGCATGGAGCACTGGGTGTTATACGCAAACAATGAACCATGGAACACTACATCAAAAACTAATGATGTAATGTATGGTGATTAACATAACATAATAAAAAAAATTAAAATGGGGGGTGCCTGGGTGGCTCAGATGGTTAAGCGTCTGCGTTCGACTCAGGTCATGATCCCAGGGTCATGGGATCGAGCCCCACATCGGGCTCCTGGCTCAGCGAGGAGCCTGCTTCTCCCTCTGCCTCTCTCCCTGCTCATGCTTTCTCTCTCTGTATCTCTGTGTCTCAAATGAATAAATAAAATCTTTAAAATAAAATAAAATAAAAAGGGGGGAAAAGAAATTAACAAGTCTGAGGAGCAGAAAAAAAGAATGCTTTCCCCCTAAGATCAGTAACAAAGCAAAGATGTCTGCTCTCACCACTTCTATTCAACATTATACTGAATGTTCTAATCAGTGCAATAAGGTAAAAAAGAGAAATAAAATGCATTCAAATTGGAAAAGAAGATGAAAATGATCAGATATTATCATCATTTTGGAAAATACTAAAGAATTCACTAAAAAGGAGCGCCTGGGTGGCTCAGTTGGTTAAGCGACTGCCTTCCGCTCAGGTCATGATCCTGGAGTCCCAGGATCGAGTCCCGCATCGGGCTCCCTGCTCAGCGGGGAGTCTGCTTCTCCCTCTGACCCTCCCCCATCTCATGCTCTCTCTCTCTATCTCATTCTCTCTCTCAAATAAATAAAATCTTAAAAAAAAAAAGAATGATAACCTTTATAGGGGGAAAAAAGCATAAAAGATATTTAAAAAAAAAAGAATTCACTAAAAAAAGCTATTACAACTAAAATGTGAATTTAACAAGATTGCAGGATATAAGATATTCAAACAAATTCTATTTCTACATACGAACAATAAAAATTAGAAAATAAAATTAAAAAGCAGTATCATAAAATGTGAAATAGGGGTAAATTCACAAAATATGTACAAAACATGTACAAAAAATATTTCTGAGAGAAATTAAATTAAATAAATGGAGGGATATACCATATCCATGGATCAAAAAAACTTAATATTGTTCAAGTGTCATTTCACTCACAGGAATTTTTCCTACAAATATACTCACATATGTGTACATAGATTTATAAATATATGAGGTTTGTGTCAGCATTATTCTTCAGAACAAAAGACTGTAAATAACTAAATATCCATTAATAAAGAATTAAGATGAGTTGTGTTATAGCCATAACAAGGAAGACATTACAGCCATTAATTTAATGGTATGTACAAGATATATGTGTATTATTAAATGAAATAAAAGGAAAAGCTGTCATACTATACTTCCATTTGTGAAGAAAAACATAATTCATTTGTTTTTGGCTATGCTGGACTAGTTTGGGAAGATACACAGAAATCTGATAGGAATAACTGGCTCAAGAGAGGAAAAATGGGAAATGAGAGACAAGGGTGAGCAGAGATATTTACTACATACCTTATTCTGCCCATTGAATGTTGTACTATGTATATGTATGCCTACTTTTTAAAACAGTTTCAGTAATTAAAATCAATTAAATGCACTGGCCCTCCATCAAGAGACCTCATCCCTGCTACTCTAATCTTCTGTCACAAGTCCTCTCCAATCCACCCATCTCCACCTCTGCTAGATAGACTGCATTTCTTACTGCCAAATGCACTCTATGGCCCATTGCTCTGTGTTCTGCATTTGTTCGTAAGTTTCTCTCCCACCTGGAATATGCTCCTTCCCCACAGCCTGCACTTTTAGACCCAACTCCTATGTCACTCTACCCAGGAGCCCTCTCTGACCACCCTGATCCCTCACTATGGTTTCTCTCCTCTGAAATGGGATATTTATAACCTAGACTTTGCAAATGAGTATGTAATTTTATTTGTTCTAGATTACTAGATCCTGCTTTGTGTGAATTAGTCTTATCTTGGTAACCAGACAGTTAAGTGTCTTGAGAGCAGGAAGGCAACACAACTCAAACGACTTTGTACCCATGACACTATAACCAGTTTAGGGATGAGCACATACTGAGGGCTCACCATGCCAGCTGGGTGGAGGACTGGATGCTGGAGAAGAGACCAAAATAGCCTCTTCAGAGATTTTGAGCACAGGGATTTTTTTGGCCGTGAGACTGCTGTCACCAGGGTAAGACTCTCAAGGAAATTCAGAAGTTCAGTGTTGGAAAAATATGACAGTAACCACAGAGGTCAATTAGGTAACATAAATGTATAAATAAATGGGCAGAGAATAGGTTAGAAATAAATTAGAAAACAACTGGATTGCTTAAAGGTTTCAAAAATCCAAGTTAAAAAAAAATAACAAAACCAAAAACCCTCCTTGAGGCAAACAGCTTATATCCAGAGTAGCTGAGTAGATCTAACCATGATCACCAACTAGTTTATGATCTTAAGTCAGAAGTGGCCACTAACCCCTCTCTGGAGGTAGTCATATTCATGAGCAGACAGAATTCTATAACATGGTAAAAACTGCTCTAGAAAACCAACTTTTAAAGAGGTCAATAAATGAATCTCCTTACTCTCTCTCCATGGAAGGCAGTGTTTATATCTCTTCCCACCTATCTGTAAGCTTGAGACCACACACACCAGGAGGCATTCCTTCCTGCTTCCCACAATGTCAGTTAAAGGTGTCACCTTGCCCTTTTCCTCCTATATAAGCCATGGTCCCCTCTATATACTTTTGATTCCCCATCACCCAATGCCTGTAATATCAAAGCTCTCCATTCTCAAGCCATAATCAGACTCTGCTCTCCCTAACCTCATGTGTGCTTCACAGATATATTTCTAGTACAGGTGAGGGAGTTAATGGAGATTCCTCTGTCCCAGCCACTCTTCCTCAAAAGGTGCCCTATGTCCCTAAACATTCAGTTTTCTGGGGACGGGTGACTAGATGTAAAGGAGAGAGCCAAGACATTAGGCTGGTGTAGAGTTTGCAGAGTAGAGACAAAGTGGAGGCATAGACACTGCCTATGAGTAGACACCTTTAGTCCCAGGCTCTGTAACCCTTACAGACAACTGGACACCTTCTTCTACAGACTAAATCACCATATAAGCTTTCCTAAAACAGATAAAAGTCTTTTACACTACGCCTGCCTTGAGAAACAGAAGGGCTTTGTGATGCAGTCTCGTGGCCTGGTTCCATCATCTATGAGGTGGAGATGACAAGGCATAGCACTGGGAGTCATTAGGCACCAGGACCCTGAATGCCTAGATATAGGGATGGTTGCTCTCCTCATGCCAATGCGGTTTAGACTATGTTGAGGCATACTGTTGTTCTGTGGGATTTCAAGTATCCCTTATATACCTATGGCTTCATCTTCATTATTCTTCTAATTATCTGGCAAGTAACAAGGAGTTACTGTGGATTAAGGTTGGAACCTAAAAGGATCTGCTGCCAGGTAGGGAAACATGAGACCATGACTGAACTAATTAAGCCTCAGATAAGAAGCTTTTAAGATCTCAGAGTCTCTTCTTTTACCACCACTCCCCAATTTTTATACCATGCATTCAGTAACTTTTATATGGTACTTCTCAGAGACTAGTAATAATTCCTTTCCAGGCCGCCCTACAGTGTATTCTAGTTGAAAAATAATCTCAATCTGGTTTGGGTTGGGGCCTAGATGAAATGGAATCTACATCCTGGATCTCAGAATACCTCCCAGTAAGCAGGATTTTTCTGGTTGGTGGTTTCTATAGGCATTTGTTAACAGAATCCTTTGGCTATTACACCTACACACCCTTTAAACTATTCCACTCTTTCTCTTGCTTCATCATAAACCTCATGCATAACTTTTCCTGGGAAATAAATGAGAGGTATTGAGTATGGAAGAGCCTTGAAATAAATAAAAAACAAGCAGAGAAGGGAAATGTTGAGGTGAAAAGAAACGGGTATGGAAAGGAAAATTAGGAAAGTAAATAAAATATAGACAGACACATAGAAAGGGATTGGGAAATGTGTATTAGCTTTGTCATGTTTTAATCATGAAAAGAAATGGTATCCCAGCTTCATACTCTAACATTTTGTCTTTAAGCGTCACAGAAAAGTCAGGATAAGAGATGCAGCAACAAGAGGTAAGGTCTGTCTCTGTTCTGACTCCCCTCACTATGGACAAGATTCCCCTGACTCCTACTCCTACTCCAACAAGTAGCCTGGTGCTCTAACCACTGAAGGCTCCAATTACCCCAGTTGACAAATTCTCCCAGAAGACTTTCTTGGGTGGGAAATCAGGGCCTAGGAATGTTCCAGAATTCTCTACCTTACCCTGCCCCTGGGAATGAAGAATGAGGAAGTAGGACGGAAGCCTTTAGCTGTGTCATTTACTAGCTTTACGACCCTGTGGAAGTCGCTTCATCTCTCAGTCTGTGATCCATGAAATGGGCATATCATGAGCCTGCCTCACTCACGGTGTGGTTGTGATGATCAAATGAAATTAGGTCCAGGACAACATGTTGCAGCAGGTTAAGTTGTACACAGACGTGCCTTAGAGCATTGACTGTTGGGGTTTTCAGCCTCTTCTTACTCAAAGGCCTGCGGCTTGCTATAGGATGTCCCTGCATCCTCTCTTTCCTTGTAACACTGTCCTGGTTTTTCAGCTAGGAGGTTTTGCCAGGAAGAAGCTGAGAAGCCGTGGGAGCTGCTCTCTATCATGAAAAGGTGATCACTTGCTCTTTGCAGTCTCCAAACCTCCGGCCTGGCCTGTGATGATTTCTCTGCTTGGCCTGGAGCAGGGAGGAGAAGAGGGATAATGTCTGGGAGGGAGTCAGACACAGTGGATGCTGAGGACTGGTTGAGAGGGTTGTCAGGGCAGAGGGGGATCAGGTGTCTCAGGAAGGAGGAGTCTTCCAGTTCTGCTCTGGGCTAGGTTCACAGTGGTCCTGAAATTCAGGATTTTGCTATGTAATTCATTGACGACTCTACATGAGTTTGTACTCAGCCACAGATAAGTTATCCAGTCAAGAGAATAGATAAATGCATGCATAAATAAATCACCATGTCATGTTCCCTTTATAGTTACAACTATTCAAGGGCAGACCCGTGGAACCTGCTGATATTACCTCCATGGTTTTTTTCTTCAGAGAGGCCAATTCCTGGGACAGACCTCAGAAAGGATCATGTCATCTTATCCTCTTCTTAAAATCTCTGAAGAATGGGATTGGCCTTTAAGAGATGCTATGTGCAGGAGCTAGGACACTCCATAGTCCCCAGAATGCAGAGTTCCCACAAAGACCTCATTTTTCACAGTTTAGGAATACTGAATGCCAGGCTGTGGCCTTCTTTAGTTAGTTAGTTAGTTAGTTATAAAGATTTTATTTATATATTTAATTGACAGAGAGAGAGAGAGAGAGAGACAGGGAGAGAGGGAACATAAGCAGGGGGAGTGGGAGAGAGAGAAGCAGGGAGTCCGATGCAGGGCTTGATCCCAGGACCATGGGACCATGACCCCAGATGAAGGCAGTCACCCAACCAACTGAGTCACCCAGGCACCCCTGGGTTGTGGCCTTCTTAATCCCAGATGAGATGGACTCCAGATTCTTCCTGGGAATGTTCCTGGTGATGCCCCATCAGCTAACCATTGGCTCCCTGCCTCTGCCTGGTTTCCTTCTCCTGGTTCAGCTTCTCAACATAGATCAACAAACAATACACCCCACCTTTTAGTCTCTCATGGCCCTGCACTCCCACGGGTTGTCTGAGACCTTGCCCAACAAGCTCCAGACCCTCAGCCCAGCCCAGCCCAACATAATTTGCCAATGGCATTTTCCTAGGAGGCAAAGGAGATGGGTAAACACCATGAGGGTACAGGCCCCAAGGCTTCCAGGACTAGGGGAGGGTGGACCAAATCTCCAGGCCACACATATTTAAAGAGGCAGGTGTTGGGGTGCCTGGGTCGCTCAGTTGGTTAAGCATCCTACTCTTTATCTCAGCTCAGGTCTTGATCTAAGGGTTGTGAGTTCAAGCCCCACACTGGGCTCCATGCTAGGTGTGGAGCCTACTTAAAAAGGCAAAACAAAAGAAAAAAGTAGGTGTCATTCCATCAGTAACTGTTGCCATCCTCCCTTCCCAGCCAGGACTGGCTTCCTAAGGAGGGAAGTGTGAGGCAGCTCCTGTGTGCAGATCCTACCTGCCCCGTCTGCAATGCCATGGCTCTGGAGATTCAGCAGTTGCTGGTGGGTGAGAACACCCTGATCTCTCCCCCTTCATCAGGGCCATTGCAGGGCTCCTCTTGCCTAGAGATTTTGTCCATGTCTACTGTGTCTTTCAACCAGAGTCTGCAGCAACATTCCCTATACTCCAAAGCACTTGCACTTCGATCTGCACCCCCCCCAGTGTTGCAATTAGTGGATCAGAAATCCTTAACACAGTCAGCTGTCCAGTCAGCTGGTACAGTCAGGATCCATGATTGCTGGGCTGAACACCTCCAGCTGGGGCAGGGATTTCAAATGCCAGAGGTGCCCAGGGGCCCAGAGACTTTGTGTTGTTCAAGACTTGAGGAGCCTAGGGTTCCAGTGAACCAGCAGGAGATGATGCAGAGCAGCCCCACCCTTGTCTGTGGAAACCAAGGGCAACAGCCCTTGAATTCCCAGGTCTCTATGCAGACCCTGAACCGAGAAATCACTACCCTGACACACCCTATGGCCTTGCATATGGTTACTGTCCTCCCTGCCCACCTGCCATTCCTCAGTCCTGAAGTCCTAAGGCTTCTTGAGGTACATGTGAAAAAATGGATGCATTTCCAGAGGTGGGGGCTACCCAAACGTGTGGAGGAGTCCCTGAAGCAGCTTATGCCAAATCCGCCATTGTTTTACCAACCTGTAAATAACCAACCAGTTTCTTTCATCCAGAAGAATACTTCTAAGTTCTCTATTGAAAAATTCGGAACCTATTCCTACCAGACCTGGGGTTCATGTATGGCCAGCCAGCCTACCCAGGCCTTCTGGGTTTCTGAATGGTCCATTATGGATCCAGAACAAAGACACCACCACCAGCAAATCCCAAACCATATGGCTCTGGCCTTGACCTCTCCAGCCCTTAAAGACTCAAGTGGCCTCTATGCACTTCCTGGGTACCAGGATCATGACTCAGTGGACCATCTGCAGCAGAAATACAGCCAGCTATTCTGTGGACTCCCTTCTCTGCACAGTGAGTCCCTGGTTAACACGTTCCTGGGCTCTCAAAGTTTCTCCACAAATGGGAGAATGTCCAAGCATCCCTTGAAGGATTCTTTTCTCTTCAAGGAACTCTCCATTCTCCCTCTGCTACCTAAAACTCCACCCCAGTCTGCCACACCCTCTTCCCCATCTTCCCCAAATTGGGTCATTCCATCTGACTACCCACAACCTCAAATCAGTGTCCCATTTCTGACTCTGGCCGAGTGTGATGCCCTGGAGTGGCACCTGCTGCAGAGGCAGCTCCAGCTTCAGTGGGGCTTGCCAGCTGTTTTCCAGAGACCTCAGCACACCCAGAACCCCAAGCAGTATAGACCCTGTGGCAAAGCCCAGTCTCCTGAGACAGTGAAAAATTCCTGGCCAATGAAACCCATCACAGTCCTCACTAGGGAACTAGTCTTCTTCCCGGAGCATGCCCGGAGGCTGCTAGAATTCCACCTCCAGCGGCAGTTGATTCACCACCGCTGGGGCCTGCCCCAAAAGATCCAGGAGTCCATCCAATTGCTCCTGCCCCCCACTGATCAGTCAACTCTGTCCTGGAGCAGCACAGCCCTAGCCAACGTGCATCCCCAACCTACAGCCCTAGAGGCCACTGGGGCCAGTGACCCATTCT
>NW_027397104.1:2275808-2290209 GCF_003265705.2 Callorhinus ursinus
CAGGAGCACCAAGGTGCCCAGACCGTTTGACCCTTGTTAGACAGAAAGTCATTCAAATCTCTGTGTTCCTTTCCCCGATGTCTATATTCCAGCCTATCTTGAGGATCAAAAGAGGGGCTTGGTTCAGGGCTGCAAGCTCCAGACCACCACCACCCCCGCACCAAGCTTAGGGTTCAAGTGGAACTATGGATGGAATGAGCCCAGGCCAGCAGCTGAGAGCAGAGGAATGGCTGTGTGGCAGTCTTGAGTTCCCAAAGAATAACAACTCCTTCCATTGTCTCAACCCCTCTTCTGTGGACTGTATCTATACCAGGTCTCCACTACCTTCCAGACTCCCCCACTGCCTCCCTGCCATGCCCCCCACCTCCACCTCATAGGCTCAGTCACCTGCAGCCTAGTGTGTGGCAGAGACTTGCTGTCATCTTCCTGCTCTGAGAGCAGCTCTTTCCAGTTCTGGCTTTTTGTCCAGCCAAGTTCTACCTCCAGCAAAGCCTCAGTCTTTCCCTTGCTTTTCTCAGGGTCCCTAACTTAAGGTTATAAGTCCTAGGAATAAGCATGGAGGCCCCAATATCTCCAGGATAAAACATCTCCCTATAGCTGATCTACCAGTACAAGTTCAAGTTCAGAGGTAGGGACTTAGAGTAGATCCTAGGAAAAGCATCCTGAGTAGAGGAAAGGCAGTCAAGGATGGGATCTAAGGAGGCTGTGGACACCATCTGACAAAAAAGAGCCTCCCCCCATGATGGCATAAATAAGGGGAAGGACAGGACATCTTGGGAGACAGAGGGAACCTGGGATTTTAGGAAAGGAAATAGCACAGTCCCCAACTCTTCCCAGCCATGCTCTCCCTTTTTCTATACATTGTGCCAGGCCAGAAAGTCCCATCCCTCAGGAAGGTTGGGGGTGTATCACTCTAGCTTCCTGTTCCTGCAGACCATCTTTGTTACTTACCTACTACAGGCTCTGTGCCCATCTGGAGTTTAGGAGGAGGAGCAAAATAGACCCAGGTGGCTCTCCCAGCCCCACCCCACCAAATGTTTGAAAGTATCTGGAGAACCTTAAAAAAATACAGAACCTTTGGCTCTATTCTAAGATTCTATTTAAGATGGTCTGGGGAGGGGGGGCACCTGGGTGGCTCAGTGGTTGGGCATCAGACTCTTGATTTTGGCTTGGGTCATGATCTTGGGGTCATGGGATTAAACCCCAGCTCAGGTTCCATGTTCAGCGCAGTCTGCTTGTCCTTCTCTCTCTGCTCCTACCCCTGCTCACTCGCTCTCACACAAATAAATAAATGAAATCTTAAAAAAAAAAAGATGGTTTAGAGTGATGTCTCTAATTCTGTATTTCTAATGAGCTCCTCATGTGATTCTGAAGTACAGCCAAATTTGGAAACGGTAGGAACAATTTAATATGATATGCCTCTGGAATCATCTACATGACCCCTGCCCAGACCCATGCTATCCTACCTCTCTGGGAACTCTTCAGAAACAGGCTGCTCACTCCTTACTTAGTCACTTCCACAGAGGGTGACGTAGGTGGGGAAGGAGATTGAAGATATGGGAATTAAGTTTTCTGGTGCCAGGATCTACCATCAGACCAGGTAAATGACCCAAGAAATCTTATCTCTTTGTTTTTGCCCAGTCCTGTCCCAAGAATGCCAGCCTCTTGCCAGCTGAGGCTCTCCCTGCTCTGCTTAAGGTCTCAGCCTGTTGTAAAACCTCAGGCTCAAGAGCTCAATTATCTCTCCTTTAATTCACTCAGATTTCAGTCCTTCTACTCAGTGGGCCTTGGGATAAAACACCACATCCTCATCCCTATCCAAAAATATCCCCATCTCCAATCCCCACCCCCTCTGTATCCCACAAAAACACCCCTATCATGGGCATAATATTTCTGTCACTATCTTGTACTTGGCCCACCCTGTCCTGACTTTATTCCTCCCAATTCTTATCCTCTCCACATCTCTCTATGGTCTCCCTGTCCCCATACAAGCTGTCCTTCAGAAATCTAGGATAAGCCTGGGGATGAGGGGGCATGGTGTTGAGGTTAGCACTCTGGGAACTAGATGGATTTTCCAGTCCTAATCTGATAATCACAACTCTGAAGTCCCAATCTGGTTTTAAACACAGATTCTAAGTCATGACCTAATAATACTCACACCATACACCAGCTCCAAATGGATAAAAGATTTAAAACGTTAAAAACTAAACTATAGGAATGACAGCATGCAAAATGGTAGAGTAGGAAGCTCTAGGGGTTGATCCCTCCACTGAAGCAACCATTGAACTGGAAAGAGCAATTGGGAGTACCTATTTCAAGACTCTGTAACTTGATTAGACACTTATAACAATCAGGGGTGTGCTTGATGAAGGGAGAGGATGCTTGATCTTTCATAAGAGAGCATCATGCATCAACTAGCTACCAGCTAATGCTGTAGGGAAAGGGGCCACATTCCTGGAGTATCTTGCTGGTAGCAGAGAATCTTGTCCTCCAAAAATTGGGGGTTGTGCATTTTGGTTGGTCTGGGGGTTCCCTGAAGGACAGGTGATACGCTTGCCTTGGTTGCAGACCTCTTGGGCTGCAGCAGCTTCCATGGTGGCATAAATCACAATATTAAAAGGGACAGAACCCTTTTAGTGGTAGATGGATAGAGAAACCTTTGTCAGGCCACTGGCTAACTGCAGAGATAACAGAACAGAAACCTCAGGGACCACACAAAACAAAGAATACACACCTGGCAAAAATTGCTTGGAAAAGTCGAAACACATGGCTGCAGCCCTTAGCAAACAAATATCTGCAACCCCTAAGGAATGAAAGAATCAGCTTTCCACAGATACCACATTATAATATTCAGAATGTCAAGTTCTCAAAAAAAAAACAAAACTACAAGACATACAAAAAAAAACAAGAAAATACAGCCTATTCACAGGAGAAAAAGTATTTGACAGAAACCATCCATAAGGAACCCCACACATTGGACATATTAGATGAAGACTTTAACTGTCTAAAATATGTTCAAAGGGCTGAAGGAGACCATGGACAAAGAACAACGGGAAATCTCAAAAATGATGTATGAAGAACATGAGACTATCAATAAAGAAGTACAAATTATTAAAAATGAACCAAACGGGGCACCTGGATGGCTCAGTCATTAAGCATCTGCCTTCGGTTCAGGTCATGATCCTGGGGTCCTGGGATCGAGCCCCGTGTTGGGCTCCCTTCTCTGCGTGAAGTCTGCTTCTCCCTCTCCCACTCCCTCTCTGTCAAATAAAATCTTTAAAAAAAAAATGAACCAAACAAACATTCTAGAGCCAAAAATGCAATAATTTAATTTTTAAAGATTTTATTTGTTTGAGAGAGAGAGAGAGAGGAGGGGCAGAGGGAGAGGGAGAATGAGCATGGAGTCCAACGCAAGGCTTGATCTCAGGACCCTGAGATCATGACCTGAGCCAAAACCAAGAGTCAGACATTAAACCAACTGAGCCACCCAGGTGCCCAAGCCAAAAATACAATAATTTAAATGAAAAAATTCATTAGGGGAATTCAACAACAAACTTGAGAAGGTGGAAGGAAGGATCAGATACTTGAAGATAAGGCAATTGAAATTATTGAGTCTGACTTGGAGTATAAAACCTGAAACCATGAAACTCCTAGAAGAAAACACAGACAGTAAGCTCTTTGACATCAGTCTTAGCAATATATTTTTCGGGGTGGGGGGTGCCAATCTCCTCAGGCAAGGACAACAAAAGCTAAAATAAACAAATGGGATTACATCAAAACTAGAAAACTTTTGCACAGCAAAGAAAACCATCAGCAAAATGAAGGGTAACCTACTGAATCAGAAGAGGTATTTGCAAATCACACATCCAAGAACAGACTAATGTCCAAAATATATAGAGAATTCATATTTAAACTTAATATTAAGTTTATTAATATTAACTTAATATTTAAAAAATTAAAAAATTAGTAGAGGATTTGAATAAACATCTTTCCAAAGACATACAGATGGCCAACAGGCACATGAAAAGATGCTCAACATCACTAATGATCAGGGAAATGCAAATCAAACAACAATGAGATATCACCTCACACCTGTCAGACTGGCTATTAACCAAAAAGACAAAAAATAAGTGTTGGTGAGGATGTGGAGAAAAGGGAACCATAATACGCTGTTGGTGGTGATGTAAATTTGTGTAGCAATGGAAACATCTGGAGGTTTCTATTGGAAAACAAAATCAGAAATGAAAAAGAAGACATTCCAAATGATACCACACAAATACAAAGGATCTTAAGAGACCACGCTGAACAATTATATACCAACAAATTGGATAATCTAGAGGATATGGATGAATTCCTAGGAACATACAACCTACCAAGACTGAATCATGAAGAAATAGAAAATCTAAATAGACCTATAACTAGTTAGGACATTAAATCAGTAATAATAAATCTCCCAACAGAGAAAAGCCCAGGACCAGATAGATGGTCCTGGTAAATTCTACCAGGTGAATCCTTCACTGATGAATTCTACCAAACATTTAAAGAAGAAGTAATACCAATCCTTCTGAAACTCTTATCCAAAATTGAAGATGAAGGAACACTCCCAAACTCATTTTATGAGCCCAGCCTCACCCTGATACCAAAGCCAGACAAGAGCACTGCAAGATAATAAAATTACAGGCCAATATCCCTGTTTAACATACAGGCAAAGTCCTCAACAAAATACTTACAAAACATATTCAGCAACACATTAAGAGTCATACACTATGATCAAGTGGGATTTATCCCTGGGATGCAAAACGGGTCATATACTCAAATCAACAAATGTGAAACACGACATTAACAGAATGAAGGATAAAAATTATATGATCATCTCAACAGATGTAAAAGCATTTGACAAAATTCAACATCATTTCATGATAAAAACTCTCAATAAATTAGGTATAGAAGGAACGTATCTCAATATAAATAAGGTCATAGATGACAAGCTTTCAGCTAACATCATCCTCAAGAGCAAAAGATTGAAAGCTTTTTCTCTAAGAACAAAACTGGGGCACCTGGCTGGCTCAGTCAGTAGAACTTGAGACTCTTGATGTAGGGGTCTGAGTTCAAGCCCCACATTGGTCACAGAGTTTATGTAAAAAAAATATCCGGGGCACCTGGCTGGCTCAGTTGGCAGATCATGTGACTCTTGATCTCAGGGTTGTGAGTTTGAGCCCCACATTGGGGAAGATTAGGAACAAAACAAGCGTGCTTACTATTATCACTTCTATTCAACTCAGTACCGGAAGTCCTAGCCAGGGCAATTAGGCAAGAAAAAGAAATAAAAAGCAACCAGCTCAGAAAGGAAGTAAAACTGTCTCTGCTTGTAGATGTCTTGATCTTATACATAGAAAATCCCAAGGACTCCACCAAAAAAACTGTTAGAACTAATAAATTCAGTAAAGTTGCAGGATACAAAATCAACATACAAAAATCAGTTGCATTTCTATACACTAACAACAAACTATCTAGAAGAGAAATTAAGAAATAATCCCACTTACAATATCATTAAAAACAATAAAATACTTAGGAATAAATTTAACCAAGGAGGTGAAAGACCTATAAACTGAAAAATATAAGACACTGATGAAAGAAATTGAAGAGGAGACACAAATAAATGGAAAGATATCCTGTGTTCTTTGATTAGAATATTATTAGTGTTAAAACGTCCATACTACCCAAAGTGAGCTACAGATTCAATGCAATCTCTATCAAAATTCCAATGGCATTCTTTCACAGAAATAGAAAAAAGAAAACCTAAAATTCATATTGAACCACAAAAGACCCCAAATAGCCCGAATCTTGAAAAAGAAAAACTAAGCTGGAGGCATCATAATTCCTGATTTCAAACTATATTAAAATGCTATAGTAATCAGGGCACCTGGGCAGCTCAATCGGCTAAGGATCCAACTCTTGATTTCGGCATCAAGCTCTGCACTGGGCAAGGAGGTGCAGAGAATCATCAGAGAAATGCAAACCAAAACCACAATGACATATCACCTCATTCCTGTTAGAATGCCTAGTATCAGAAAGACAAGAGATAGGTGTGCCTGGGATAGCTCAGTTGGTTAAGTGTCAGTCTTCTGCTCAAGTCCTGATCTCAGGGTTCTGGGATCTAGCTCTGCATCACATGGGACTCCCCACTGAGCAGGGAGTCTGCTTCTCCCTCTCCCTCTGCCCCTTCCCCCTCTCACTCTTGTCCTCCCCCCTTCTCCCCTCTACCCCTCCCCTCATGCTCATCCTTGTGCTCTTGCCCTCTCTCTCTCTCTCAAATAAAAAAAGGAAAGACAAGAGATAAATGTTGGAGAGGGTGTGGAGAAAAGGGAACACTGTAACCTTGTTGATGAGAATGTAAATTGGTACATCCATTATGAAAAACAGTATAGATATTGCTCAAATAATTAAAAATAGAACTATCATATGATCTAGCAATCCCTCTTTTGGGTATATATCCAAAGGAAATGAAACCACTGCCTCAAAGTGATATTTGTCCTCTCTTGTTCACTGTATCATTATTTACAACAGCCAAGACACGGAAACAACCTAAGTGTCTATTGATGGATGAATGGATAAAGAAGATCTGGTATATACATACAATGGAATATTATTCAGCCATTAAAAAAGAAGAAACTGCCCTTTGAGACAACATGGATGAACCTAGAAAGCCTTTTACTAAGTGAAATAAGCCAGACAGAAACACAAATACTACACCGTATCACTTATAAGTGTAATTAAAAAAAAAATTCAGACACATAGAAACAGAATGGTGGTTACCAGGGGTTTGGGGCAGGGAGAGAATGGAGAAATGTTGGTCAAAGGTTACAAACTTTCAGTTATAAGATGAACAAGTTTTAAGGAATGAATGTACAATATGGTCACTGTAGTTAATAATACTATATTGTAGGGGCCGCCTGGGTGGCTCAGTCGTTGGGCATCTGCCTTCAGCTCAGGTCATGATCCCAGGGTCCTGGGATCGAGCCCTCCATCGGGCTCCCTGCTCAGCGGGAAGCCTGCTTCTCCCTTTCCCACTCCCCCTGCTTGTGTTCCTGCTCTCGCTGTCTCTCGCTCTGTCAAACAAATAAATAAAATCTTTTAAAAAATGTTTAAAAAAAATAATAATACTATATTGTACACTTGAAATTTGCTAAGAAAATATATCTTAAACATTCTCACCACAAGAAAAGAAAAAGGTCACTATGTGAAGTGATGGAGGCATTAATTAACTTGATTGTGGTAATTATTTCACAATGTATACCTATATGAAATCATCACATTGTAACATTTTAAATACATAGATTTTATTTTTCAGTTATACCTCAATAAAGCTGGGGGAAAAAAAACAAGGGGAAACCTTCATGGCCTTGGATTTGACAATGGTTTCTTAAATATGACAACAAAAGCACAGGCAACAGAAAAATAGATAAATTGGACTTCATCAAAATTTTAAAATTCTGTGTATCAAAGGACACTATCAGGAGAGTGAAAACCCACAGAAAGGGAGGAAAGTTTTACAAATCCTGTATCTGATAAGGGTCTATTGTCCAGAACAGAGAAAGAACCCTTACAGTCCAATAATCAGATGTGCATTTTAGGAACAGTCCTCAGCCTGCTGGAAGGATGGGGAGAGTGTGGAACCCGGAATGCAGTGAAGAGGCAATCTTCCTGGGGAACATTCCAGGGGAGAGGTGGGGAGGCCTGCACCAAGACAGTGGCGAAAGGTAGAAAGAGGGCCTGACACGGGCGCCTGGGTGGCTCAGTTGTTAAGCGTCTGCTTTCGGCTCAGGTCGTGATCCCAGGGTCCTGGGATCGAGCCCCGCATCGAGCCCCCTGCTCGGCGGGAAGCCTGCTTCTCCCTCTCCCACTCCCCCTGCTTGTGTTCCCTCTCTCGCTGTGTCTCTCTCTGTCAAATAAATAAATAAAATCTTTAAAAATAAATAAATAAATAAGATAAAATAAAAAAGAGGCCCTGACAAAATCAACTTATATTGAGGAGAAAGACTCAGGCGGCTTGGAACCCTGCTGAGCCTGACGAGCCGTGTGAAGTTTTTGTTTCCGCATACTCGTGAGGCTGGGTGCCAGGACAGGATCTGCCTTTCAGGAAGGAAAAGGAGGGAGATCCCTATTCTTGCCTGGACAGAGTGACTGGGGACGGAGGAAGTGAAAGTGTCTGCCTGCATAAATAGGCAATAGTCCGGTCCTAGCCGGCACACGGACCCCCAGCTTGCAGCGGTCCGCCTCGCCCACTGCTCTGGCCTCACACTCACCCGCCACCACAGCCATGGCTCAGTCACTGGCTCTGAGCCTCCTTGTCGTGGTCCTTCTCTTCTGCATCCCCTGGACCCAAGGTACCAAGGAGGGAGTGGCCAAGGATGGGGAGAAGGGGAGGCTGGGTCGGAGCCTACAAGAAGCCCTGGCTCCCGGTAAACCCCACCCTGCAGGCAGTGACGGAGGGGCACAGGACTGTTGCCTCAAGTACAGCCTGAGGAAGATTCCCGCCCGGGTTGTCCGCAGCTACCGGAAGCAGGAGCCAAGTTTGGGCTGCCCCATCCCGGCCATCCTGTGAGTGAGTGCAAGAGGATGGGTGCCGCCGAGGGGGGAGGGCCTGGGGGGCAAGACTAGGACCGGCTTGCTCATGCCCAACCCCCAGGTTCTCACCTCGGAAGCGCTCTCAACCAGAGCTGTGTGCAGACCCTAAAGAGACCTGGGTGCAGCAGCTGATGCAGCGTCTGGACCAGCCACCGGCCCCACAGAAACAAGTCCAGGGCTGTAAGAAGGACAAGAGGGCTCCCAAGTCTGGCAAGAAGGGAAAGGGCTCCAAAGGCTGTAAGAGGTGAGGAAGCTAAAGGGACGGGGGCGGGGGGGGGGGGAAGCAAAGGGGAGCCTCGCTCAGCCCCTCAAGCCCCTCCCCTCTTCTGCCCTCCCAGGACTGAACAGCCACAGACCCCAAAAGGGTCCATAGCCCAGTGACCAGCCTGGAGCCCAGGAGGCCCCCACCAGCCTCACCAGGGCTTGGAGCCCTGATCCAAGGAGCAAGAAGTGGGCTAGGAGAAAGGGTGGACTCAGGGGCCCTAGGGGCCCTGGAGCAACCACCTCATGCTGGCCTTGCCCCACCCCTTCTCCTGCTTCAACCATCCCTTCTGTATTCCCAGCCCTACCCCGCATGGCTGAGTTGCCCACACCAGGCCAGGCCCAGAAAGGCAGCGGAGGGATAGTCTCCCAGAAAGCGTGAGAGGAGGCAGCAGGGCTGTCCCCTCTGAGGAAAGGTCACCCAAGACCCTCTGGACCTGACCCTGCTCCCACTGCACCCACTGCTTCCTCGTAAACATGATTTATACCTAACAATAAAAACCTGTTCCAGTCTCCCACCCAAATATCTGTTTCTGTGTGTTTGTGCCCATGGGGAAGCTAGTGTCACTATCACTACTGGGTGGGGTCAACACACTCTGGGGTCCCAGCCAAGAGCTAAACCTGGTTTAGCTAATTCTATTACCTAATTCTATTTTCTCACCTACTCCAAGAGTTTCTTTGCCCCCCATCCCCACCCCAGCTACCTTGGCAGTAGAAGGGACCTGGGCTGCCCCTGGTCTCTGAGAAATCCCTGTCAGTGAGAGATGGTGGACCCACAGCACACATCTCCAAAGGCTCTGCGGGCCTCTGAGACCCTGAAGAGAGCCCTTTCCTGATTGTATCCAGCATTCTCTCACTCCAGGAGTGGCCTCCAGATCTTTTCCTAGCTCTGCCTGGGACTGCCTCTACTTTCCCTGGGGGGCTTCTGAATGTGAACTCCCAAGTCCTTCCTTGGAAGGGAGACCTGTAACACAGGCAAACTCAAGTTCTACTAAACCTACCCTATAGCACAGTTCCACCCCTGGGATCCCTTCCCAAACATCCAAGTGGATTCCCTTCTGCCCTAATCAGTGAAGTTGGATCCCCCTTTGTTTAATAGGGCTGTGTGCGTCTTTATTGTGATCTGGGCTTCTTGACTCCCTCAACTCCCTTCCAGCTGTGAAAGCCTCCAGCCCTTCCCTTCTTTTCTCCCCTAGGGTACTTTAAACCCTTTAACCTCTGGAGACCAAGCCCCTTTAACCTCTGCCAGGTATTCAGAACCCCAGAATTCAGATGTAAATCAGTGTCCTCTCCAAAAAAGACTCTGGTCTGGCTCTCCTCTACCTCTTTCTCCCCGGAGCAGAGATCCTCTTACTCCCTCCTTCACCCCTATTATAGAGAGAGGGACGACCATCATGGGGGCCAGGCCATGTGAGAAAGAAGGAAATAGATCCTGGGTGAGGAGCAAGAAGCTAGAGGTGACTGCCCCACCATCTTTTCCTTCAGTGGGAGCCTGAGCACACCACATCATTTACTA
This sequence comes from Callorhinus ursinus, assembly GCF_003265705.2. Taxonomy (NCBI): domain Eukaryota; kingdom Metazoa; phylum Chordata; class Mammalia; order Carnivora; family Otariidae; genus Callorhinus; species Callorhinus ursinus. The sequence continues at coordinate 2,286,214 of NW_027397104.1, forward strand.
CTTATCATAAAGTCATTAAAATACTTGCTGTCTGCTCCTCCTGCAACCGGTGAAAACAGGGGCTCTCCCAGCTATCCTTGTGTAGCAGGTATGATCCTAGTCTGCAAACTCAGATGTGCAAGAACACCTGCATTTTATTTTTTTTTTGAAAAAAAATTTTTAAAGATTTTATTTATTTGAGAGAGAGAGAATGAGAGATAGAGAGCACAAGAGGGAAGAGGGTCAAAGGGTCAGAGGGAGAAGCAGACTCCCCGCTGAGCGGGGAGCCCGATGCGGGACTCGATCCCAGGACTCCAGGATCATGACCTGAGCCGAAGGCAGTCGCCCAACCAACTGAGCCACCCAGGCGCCCGAACACCTGCTTTTTAAAATGTGCTACCAATGACCTTAATATTACTCCGAGCCCCTGCACTGGAGTGCTAGTGAGGAGTTCATCTGGCAGTCTTGAGATCCCCCCGCTACCAAGGGCTGTGCAAAAGGTCAGAAAAACACCAAGGCCCAGAGGAGGCTTCCTACCTGCCCCCCACCACACACACACACACCATCCCATCTCTGGACATTAGTCTTACCAGCGAATGCTTTAGCATTCGCATACATACAGTACCCTGTAGTACTAGTCAGTATGGCTCTTCAGGTGCTGAACTCGCAAACTCTTAGCTCTGGGCCATATTTGAGACATGGAAATTCAGCTATGAGAGCCTCTGGGCTTGAACCTGGCTTCCCCAGACACCCCCAGAGCCGTGTACTCAGGTGCTGCCACTTGCTACATCAGAGTCCACCGCTGGACCTGCACACCAATTCCCTCCTAGTCATAAAGACCTCTCTTCAAAATCCTTCCTCCCAGTCCCTCCGGGACATAAGCTCTTCCCAGGTTTGCTTTGGACTTTTACAAAGGCAGAAGGGCCTTTGACATCAGGATGCCTCTGTTCTCAGCCCTGCCAAAACTCTTGTTTGCTCCAGAGAGAGAAAGGAAACACATAGGCAGAACAAACAAAACTTCGTATTTTGCTAAATTATCCTGCCACATTACATGCCTTGTATGTGCCTCAAACCCTTCCCTGAGCAGGCGTGCAATATATTCTTTATTACATCAGAAAATGAGTGACCACTCTCTTTGTCTGCCTTCATCTTTGACAATGTTATCCTGTTCTTTTTTCTGTAAGATGCATAATTTTTAAAAATCAAATAATACATACTTATGGTTTTTAAAAATATTGAAAAGTACCAAATGACTTATTCTGAAAACCATTTCCTGCACATTTTAACTCTTAAGCAACTTCTTCTAGGAGTTGGTGCCATACGTCTAAATATTTTGTTCATACTTCTGTTTCTTGGTTTATCTATTTTAAACATTGCCAATTGGCTTCCTATTATAAAAAGTGGAGATTTGGGGAGCCTGGGCGGCTCAGTCAGTTAAGCAGCTGCCTTCTCAAGGTCCTGGGATTGGGCCCCATGTCGGGTTCCCTGCTCAGCAGAGAGCCTGCTTGTCCCTCTCTCTCTGCTCCTCCTCACACCCACCCCCCGCTTGTGCTCTCTCTCAAATAAATAAATAGAATATTTTTAAAAAAATAAATAAAAAATAAAAAGAGATTTAACTCTTTTACCAACTTTCCTCTTCTGTCACCCTATCCTCTAAATATAGTCATACCACTATATTTAGATCATGATCAGTGTTTACATTGGAAAGACCATGTAATTATTCGCTGCATAGCAAAGTAGTGCACTTTGCTTACTTTTCCTTTATCACTCAGCCTTTAGGGTTTTTTTTCCTAAGTTCTAACTTCTCTTCCATTTTTAAAATACCTCTATCTTGTGGGGCACCTGGGTGGTTCAGCTGGTGAAGATTCCAGCTCTTGGTTTGGCTCAGATCATGATCTCAGGGTCCTGAGATCGGGCTCTGTGCTCAGTGTGGAATCTGCTTGTTCCTCTCCCTTCCCCCCTTTTGCTCATGCGCTCTCTCTAATGAATAAATAAATATCTTTAAAAATACTTCTGTCTTGCCATTATCACAGCTTCAGTATTTTTCAAATGTTTCATCATTTGAGGTCAATGAAAGACCTAATGTTTAAAATATACGGAATAGAAGAAACCGTAGATGAGTATGTTTATCACCTTGACATAGAAAAGAACTTCTTAAGATGTAAAACCATAAAACACAAACCATAAAAGAAAAGATCGACACAATTAAATTCAAAGACTAGGGGCGCCTGGGTGGCTCAGTCATGAAGCGTCTGCCTTCGGCTCAGGTCATGATCCCAGGGTCCTAGGATCGAGCCCCGCATCGGGCTCCCTGCTCAGTGGGAAGCCTGTTTCTCCTTCTCCCACTCCCCCTGCTTGTGTTCCCTCTCGCTGTCTCTCTCTCTCTGTCAAAAAATAAATAAAATCTTAATAAATTCAAAGACTAGTAGGAGTTCAGGGTAAAGACGGCAAATTAAACACATGCATTTATTTTTACTTCTTCCTGAGCCCCAACTAAAACTATAGTAAATGTTTTTGGTGTGTGTATGTGTGTAAAGGCCCAAATGAGAGAGGACATAAAGGTAACTTTCCAAAGATGCTGCTTAGACAGGAAATATTTCCATAAAAACAGGTATAAAGCACACAATAAAATTATAAATTTGAAGAACTTCCAATGCCTCACTCATGCATATGTAAAAATATTTTATGAATACTAGTATACCAATGTTCAACAAGAAGACAATTAATGACTTCTACTAGAAATGTAAAAGAAAAGAAGAAAACAAATTCTAAAGATCAATCATCCTCAAAGTTTACAAAATCATCACCCCCCATCATGAAAACTCACTGTAATCCCTGGAATCCAGAGTTTTCCTTTACACTGAAGCACTAAAACATTTCATTGCTTTAAAACTGGGTCAATATTATCTGCTACAAATAAGTCATCCTCAGGGCCATCCAGAAAATTACTAATACCATGTTTTTAAATGATTTTGTCATTTTCTCTTCCGTGAAATAACACACACACACTTATGAAATGGTGGGCTGCCTCAGAATCAGAAGCCTCCTGCTTCCCCTGGTCCTCCTTGTTTGTGAATCCTTTAAGCACCCCTTTGATAAAAATGTAAGGGATGGACAGAGCTAGTAAGATCTCCCAGAATTATGGCTAATAAAAACATCTTAACAACCTCAGTCATATGAACCTGAAACTAATTCCAAACTAAGCAGCCAGATGTCTTAACACACACACCCCCCCCGCCACACACTATACCTGGGCCACACTTTGGCTAGCCACTACTTCGTTCTTTACTCATCAATCCAGCCTTTAGAGGGACATGATCACCAATGACAGTTAGGTTCTTTCTTTTTTTTTTTAAAGGTTTTTTTTAAGGTTTTATTTATTTATTTGACAGAGAGAGAGTATAAGTAGGCAGAGTGGCAGGCAGAGGGAGAGGGAGAAGCAGGCTCTCCGCTGAGCAGGGAGCCGGACGTGGGGCTCGATCCCAGGACCCCAGGATCATGACCTGAGCCGAAGGCAGACGCTTAACTGACTGAGCCACCCAGGCGCCCCAGGTTCTTTCTTTTGATGTATTTCTTTTAAAAATTAAAAATGAGGCACCTGGGTGGCTCAGTTGATTAAGCATCTGCCTTCAGCCCAGGTCATGATCCTGGGGTCCTAGCATCGAGTCCCACATGGGGGGGGGTCTCTGCTCAGCAGGGAGTCTGCTTCTCCTTCTCCCTCTGCCCCTCCCTGCTGCGTGTGCTCTCTCTCTCTGAAATAAATGAAATCTTTTAAAAATTTTAAATTAAAAATGGAACAATATGGGGTTAACAGCACAGTACCACTGACACACTTGGCATCTTCTGCCTTGCATTATGGCACAGGAAGGGCAGAGGGACTGGGTCTATACCTGCTATTTATGAAGCTCAAAATCAATTTGTTTCCTAGCTTTAATCATTTACCTGTGAAAATGTCTTCAGCTTCACTGGTCTCTCTTGTGAAGTTCTCTTTCTTTCCCACATCCAGGTGCTATTTTT
>NW_027397104.1:2290219-2291773 GCF_003265705.2 Callorhinus ursinus
ATCCCAGGACCCTGGGATCATGACCTGAGCCAAAGGCAGACACTTAAGGACTGAGCCACCCAGGAGCCCCTGAATTGCCATTTTTATAAATGCTGAAGTTGCCAAGCCTCGTTTTCTAACACCTATATTTGTAATTCTTCTATTGGTGTCTACAGTTCCCCTACAGAGAATGTGTTAGCTATGCCAAGAAGCTGAAGACTTTGTTTTCTTCAAGGCATCCCTTTCTCAGTGGGTGGCAAACCCAAAACATCCCAGGCAAACTCTGATGCCGTGTTCTTGAAGACTTTTCATTTAGACTATGGATTGTGGTAATAATAAATGTCAATCTAATATTAAAATAGCCAAACTCCACTTTTGGTCACCTGGGCAGCCAGAGCCAATTTTGATTCAGAATCCCAGTCACCACCATCACCATCACCACGTGAAACTCCACTTGGCTGTGATAGCATCATTGCCCCATTCCGCCACCAGGGGGCAACATCGTCGCCGCGGTCCTCGGTCGGCTAAAGGCTAACAGCAGGCTTGTGAGTTTAATTTTCTATTCTCATTTCCTTCATCTTTCTGGGATCAATTTTTAAAATTATTTTTATTATTTGTCCTCAAATGTGTCTCATGATAGGCCAGAGGCTTAGCGTTTTCCTGTGTCCACTGACAAGTAGGACCAACTCCTTTTCTGGTCGTGTCCCTGTTAAAGCCCTATATCCTCTGGCGTGGAGCCTCGCGCCCGGCAGAGTTAGGCTTTCAATAAACCCCCGCTGAATAAAGAAATCTTTTCTTAGAGTTCGCACCGTAATTATGCGGCGTAAGGAATCGATCGGGTGCAGGTTATTCTGTGAAGGAAGTGCCGGAGGTGATGTGAACTTTAAGGCAAACATTACGTCCAGTCTTCTACGTTGGGTGCTCGGACTCAGGGTAGGTTGGAGTGGCAGTGGGAGAGAGAAATATTCGTAGCCAGACACGGGCCTTCGCCAGCCCACGCGTCTCCGCCAGCCCGCCGCGTACCTGGCGGGTTCAGGGCCCGAGTGGCGGGGATCTGGGCGGGGGGGGGGGGGAATGCTGTTGTGCTAAGCCTGGGGTAACGGCCTCCTGGGGAACATCCGAGACCCACGAGGGCCCCACGTCCTCGGGAGTGCGGTCCCACCTACAGCCTGAGTCTCCCCTCCGCGCGGCCGGCCCACTCCCCGGACCCTGGGGCGGGCTAGGACGCTCGGCCTCGGGGCCTGTGGGTGCCTGGAACGGGGAGAGCACCAGAGGCCGTCCCAGGCCCAGTGACTTTGGGCCCAACGCCCTCCTCAGCCTCTGAGGGGCCCGCCGAGTCAAGGCCTCCACCAGCCCCTGCTACAGGAACCCCCAACCAGCCACAGCTTCCCTTCACCCCTCCACCAGAGCTCCGCCCTACTCCAGAGCCTCCCTTCTCAGACTGGGGCGCCCTCTGCAGGCCTGGGAGGGCTGACACACAGCTACATACACCACTCACACACACCCACACCCGCACCCAGCCACATCACACACACACACACACACACACACACACACACACACACACACACACAC
>NW_027397104.1:2291783-2315024 GCF_003265705.2 Callorhinus ursinus
CACACACACACACACACACACACACACACACACACACACACACACACCCTCCAGGAACGCAGCCTGGGACACACGCACTCAACCATTCAACAAACACTAAGCACCTAATAGAGGTCCTCTCCCCACAGTCATTCACTCCCCTGTACTCTCACCCCTACCAAGGACTTGGTTGACTTCCCAGGCCCAGCGGCTACCTCCCCTGCCCCAATAGCTAAGGTGCCCACCATCCAAGAACTCTGCTCCTGGAGCGTGGATTCTGGTCAGACCAGGACGCCATGAAGACTATGTGGGCTTCTTGGAGGAGTGTGGGTCTAGGCTGGAATGGGCTGCCCTGAGCTGTAAGGTGACTGGTCCAGGGCTCACACTGAACCAGGAACCCCACAAAGACGACTTGGCTGGGAAGAGAGTGAACTAGGTGAAGCATGTAGCCTACTTAGGGTTCTGTGTGTGTGGTCAGAAACTGTTTCAAACCCACCTCCTTGGCATCCAATCTCCCACTTCCACTCCCATTGGATCATCTAAACCAAAGGTTAGGGAGTGGGTGCTTTAAACCTTCCACCCTTGGGCCCCGTGTCCTTTCCCTTTTAGCCATGATAATGGGTACCATCATAACACCCTGATAGCTCCCCTCCTTCCCTGATTCCTCTCCATATCCCTGATCTGTCAATGTTGGGGAGCTTCAGGGCTGAGAACATGAACCTCTTCTACCTGTACTCACTCCCTCGGAGAGCTCAGTGTCTTACGGTCTTAGAGACCATCCACATGCCCCCAAATTTGTATCTTCAGCTAAAATCTCTCCCCTGATCTTCAGACTCATATTACCAGCTGCCTACTTAACATCTCCACTTATATGTCCAAAATGCAGCTTTATCTTAACAAGTCAAAAGAGGGCCCTGATCTTCCCACAAACCCACTCCTCTGCAGTCATCCTCATCTTGATAAATACAACCCCATCCATCACATTGCTCAAGCCAAAAATATTGCAGTATTCTTGTCTCTTCTTTCTCTCACATCCTATGACAAACCCCTCAGCAAAGCCCATAACTTTACCTTCAAAATATTTCCAGAATGTAACCACTTCTCACCAACTCCCAGTAACATCATGTCCCCCCTCAATTATTGCAGGAGCTTCTGACCTGGTCTCTGTGCTTCCCTTCTTGCATTACTTTGGTCTATTCTCCATCCAATAGCCAGAGGAGTCTTTAAAACAAGTCAGATCATGTCACACCTCTGTCAACACTCCGATGGTTCCCCATCTCACTCACAGTAAAACACAAACCCTATGATGGCCTACAAAGCCTTACACCATTTGGCCCCTGTTATTATCTGACTGTATCTCCCACCATGCTATTCTTTGCTCACTTCCCTCCCAAACATTGGTCTCCTTTCTATTCCTCAGACACACTCTCATCTCACAATCTTTACACTTGTTATTTTCTTTACCTGGAACATCTTCCCCAGATCTCTGCATGGCTCTCTCCCTCATCTTCTTCACACAAGCTTTCTTCTCAAATGTTGTCAGTTAAGTTTTCCCTGACCACCCTCCCCATTGTTCCCTTTCCCTCTGGCCTTCTTGATTTTTCTTCATAGCACTTACTGTCATCTGAAATACTATATATTTTTCTTGTTTGTTTATTGCCTGTTTCCTTCATTAGATTAAGAACTCTGCAAGAGGGGTACGAGGGTGACTCAGTTGTTAAGCGTCTGCTTTCAGCTCAGATCATGATCCCAGGGTCCTGAGATCGAGCCCCGCATCGGGCTAATCTGGGAGCCCGCTTCTCCCTCTCCCACTCCCCCTGCTTGTGTTCCCTCTCTCACTGTGTCTCTCTCTGTCAAATAAATAAATAAATAAAATATTTACCAAAAAAAAAAGTCTGCAAGAGCAGAAATGTCTGTTTTGTTTACTGCTGTATCCCAGTGCCAAGAACAGTGTCTGGAACATAGGGGGCCTTCAATAAATATTTATTTAATGAATGTGTTACAAATCCTTATTTATTATTATTTCATTATTTCACTCTTGCCTGTTGATTCTTGGGATCTTTCCCAACAGGCATTCCAGGCAGACAGTATTAAAATTTAATTGAAACTTTTATGCCAGCTCTGCACTATACTCTTATATCATTCAGGATCTTGGTGGGAAATAAATGGCATGTCCAAAAAGGTTTAATGGGAAAAAATGTGAAGGAACCATTTACAAAGGTGAGGGCAGGGTTGTTGTAGGCAGCCGCTGCAGGTGAATTAGTCCACCTCCAAACCTCAGGCCATCTCTCCTTCCCGGCAATATTGACATTCAATGTACTGCCTGAAATTCTGCCCACTGAAAGGACTGCCCTTCACCACCGTCATTCAGGGCCAGCCTACCTTAGAGATCCATCTAAAAATCAAGACCATGCATTTTCTCCCTGTTAACTGTAGAAAACTTCTCCATGAAGATGTGAATGTGATCAGAAGAAGAAACAATACAAATAGGAATCTGAGCCCCCTGCCCACGCTTTTACTCATGCCTTCTGAAACTTCTAAGGCCTGAGCTCATATGTACAATGACCATTTAACAATGGAATGCTGTTCTGCACATCCAACTATATCATTTGCTATCGGTAACACCCTTGGGCCACATTGTCACTGGGTGAACTAGAGTCTGAGTTTTAGACCAGGGCCCAGTGGCAAATCAGGAGCTGCTTTTCAAATAGAAAATACTTGTTAGCAGAAGAGGTGTGGCCTTACTCCCAACACCCTAAGGTGTAATTCTCCCATTGAGGTTCCTATAGCAACATTTTCTGCCACAGAAAAGCTGAAGTTCAATGGATTTATGAGCCATAAGACCCAAGGAGCAGGGCAACTTTCCTGGAAATGGACTTGCTGCCCAGCCCTTCCTTGCTCTGGGCCTCATTCAAAACCATAGCTTCACGTCATATCCAATAAATATTTTGCAACACTACACCTAAATACGGTATATGTTGCCTCCAAAATCCAAACTTCCTTTAAGTATTGTGTCTCTTTCTTCATGGTGAAGGTGCAACACACCACAGACCACCATTTTTCAGTTTCTTTCCACCCACAATGGCCTAAAAATTTCACCTATGTGTCAGGGTCCTGGATTTTTGTAGGATTTCTTTCTCTCGCTCTCTCTGGCATATATGGGTCTTACTAAGGCATTTAGGGTGATTGCTCTTTTTTTCTTCAAAATTTTATTTAAATTCTAGTTAGTTAACATATGGTATAATATTGGCTTTAGGAGTGTGATTACTATTTCTTAGGCGCCAGAGGCAGTAAGCATAATGTCGTCAGTTGATATTCTTGGGATGTCAAGATTATCTTATGACAAAGAGCAGGAACATTGATATATCCCTGTGGTAAGACAGTGACAGTGTACACCTGTCATTCCTATTGAAAAGAAACTGATTTCTGGGGCACCTGGGTGGCTCAGTAAGCTAAGCATCTGACTCTTGATTTTGGCTCAGGTCATGATCTCAGGCTCATGAGATCTATCCCCAAACTGGGTTCCACAGTTGGTATGGAGCCTGCTTGAGATTCTCTATTTTCCCTCTGTCCCTCCCCACCTCATTCTCCCAACTCTGTACACTCACACTCTCTCAAAAAATAAAGGAAAGAAAGAAAAGAAAAAAACCGATTTCAATGGTCTTTAATTGACTGATATAGAAAAAAGGAATGTGTTAGATTATTAGCCCTCACGGGTTCCATTATTCCCCTTGAAATAAGATTGCCCAGTGCCAAGGGCTATGACATCTTTTAAGTCTTTGAAGGTGCTTTAATCTATGCGATTTCTCTAGGAATGTAGCATTAATTTTATGTTTCCTGTTGTAGCAGGGAATGTGGTAGGGCAAGCACAGTTCAAAGGACTTCCACTTGGCCCTTCCTACCATAATTTTCCTTACTCCATGGTCAAGGAACCAGTGTGATTTGGATAATGACTGAGTATACCTATTCCCACTATACATTCTGAACCTAGAGAAATAACCAGTGAGCAGCTATTAACAGACCCACTGTGAGATGGATCTGGATCAAGATCCTTCTATCACTTGACCTCTATTAAGCCTTACTCTGACTGGTGGACCACAGTGGGATTTTGGGTCCCCGAGACTAGTATTAACATAAGATAGACTGTAGCTAATAACGCCCCAAAGGTCTGAGTATGTCCTGTTCCACATTCAGACTCACCCTAGCAAATGGCTACAGATCCCTCTGTAGAGAAGGCTTGGAGTAGTCATTCTCAAATTTTAGCATACATCAGAATCACAAGAAAGGCTTGTTAAGGTATAGATTGCTGGACCACTTGCAGAGTTTCTGATCCAGTGAAGCTGGGGCAGAGCCCAACAATTTGCATTTCTGGCAAGTTCTTAGGTGATGCAGATGCTGTTGGAGATGCACTAGGAAAACCACTAACTGGGAGAAAGATTTATAGAATCCACCCATGAAAGAGACTCACACCCTCCCACCTCCCACCTGACCAAAGGGCTTTGAGTCTAGGAAAATGACTTAAGTAGAGGAACTGGGTAAAAGACTGTACAATACAATTTGGATCAAATTTCTGCCCACCAGGGCTGGATGTTTCCACTTACACAGATCAAGTAGCACATCAGTAAGCTGTCCATCTGTTTCATTGCTAGGAACACTATGATCAATTAGATAACACCACAGATCCCTGTGGGCAAAGCGCATAAATTACCACTTGTCCCTACAGTTTATATAGTAATCTCATTTACCTTATTGCTCTTGGTTAGGTGCCAACATCTGACCTCTACCACTCATGGATTCCATTATCCCCCTTGATTGCCCAGTCCCAAGAAGGCATCTCCTATCCCCATCTCTTGCCTCCTAAAGAAGCCACTACAGTGCTTTTCAAAGAAGCTACTGTTCCCCTCATTAATACTTTTCTTGTTGCCTTGGAGAAGTAAGCATCTTTTTGGGCCCTTCAGAGGTGTACAGTTAGTGGTTGCACATCACAGGTACACTCCAACATTCCCATCTCTCTCAACTTTGCACTCCTTCCTCTACTTTGCTCCTCATATAGTCTGAGAACCAGCAGCATCAGCATCACTTAGAAGTTTGTTAGAAATGCAACATCTTAGGTTTCACCCCAGACCTAGTGAATCAGAATCTAGAGTTTAACAAGACTCCCATGTAAATCACATGCGCATTAAAGTTTAAGAAGCATTGTTCTACAATATGTTAGTGAGGTTCTAACATCTCAACCTCATTGATCAAAGGCCACTGTTGAGTCTACACTTCCAGTAACCAACCCAACAGACTATTAACATCACTCCCAGGTGCTGAGCTAATACAGTTACTGGATGAGGGCACCAATATCAATAAACTGACAAGCTCCCAGGTGATGCTGCTGCTGCTGCTGTCTGAAGAACTGTCTTTGAAAACAACTACCAAAAAGAAAATTATTCGTATCCAGGACTGCAGCAAGATGAAGAATCTGGGGACTTAACCTCTCTCTCCTATCACCCACTGATCTCCTGCTGCTGCCTCCTGTGGACCAAACTCAAACAGAAGCTGGAGGGCAAGGATCCTGAGTAATTCAGTCTAGAGAGGTCAGCCTTCCAGAAAACAGAACAGGGTAGAGAAGAGTGAGAGCATGGACGAGGGTGGACAACAGGGAATAATCAGAACCACCAGAAGCAGGGGGATGCATAGATCAATGAAAAATGGATTGATAGATGAACTGACATATATCTGAATGAAAGGATAGAATAATAACAATGGTCAATATTTGATGAGTGTTTATTATGTGCCAGCCTCTAAACTAAGGACTTGGATTACCTCACTTGATCCTGAGAAGTAGATCTAGTACCATTCCTACTTTATAGATTAAGACACAGGAACTGGATAACTTGCGCATGGTGACACAGCTAGCAAGTGGTGGAATTTGAATCCCAAGCAAGGCATTCTATCTGTAGAGTCTCACTCATCTATACTGTTCTATGATCAATGGACAGTTGGCAGACAGGCAGCATGGGATAGTGGTAAAGAGTGTAACCTTACAGCAAAAGACACCTAGGTACAAGACACTTACTTGTTATAGGGTCTTGTGCTCTGAACCTCATTTTCTTTACGTGTAAAATAGAAATAGTAATATGTTAATAATAAAAATTATGGGTGCCTGGGTGGCTCAGTCGGTTAAGCATCTGCCTTCAGCTCAGGTCATGATCCCAGGGTCCTGGGATCGAATCTCACATCAGGCTCCCTGTTCAGCAGGGAGTCTGCTTCTCCCTCTGTCCCTCCCCCCACTCATGTTCTCTCTCTCTCTCTCTCTCAAAAATAAATAAATAAAATGAATGAATGAATGAACAAATAAATAAATAAAAATTACTTCGTAGTTTTGTTGGGAAAGTTAGTAAAGTGGAGTCCTTGATACAGAGCCTAACAGAGTAAATGATAAGAAATATGATTACTATTATTATTATTAATGGATGGAAAGAAAGGTAAGTCAGAAATTTATGAGAGAAACACCACCCCATCCAAAAGAGGGTCCAGAACTTGGGTGGGATGGTTGAAAGGGTGTTCCACATATTAGTTTCCCTTTTGAGTCCTGGTCTTTCTCATAAGGATGGGAAATCAGTGTCCCTTCCTTCGTCTGTCGATTCCTTGAAATTTGGGGATTGTCTGAGTATGAGCTGACCAGCCCCTCTCCTTAAAAATCCCCTCTTGGTTCCCAGGATTTAGAGCAGGGGAAAGACGAAAGGAACTATTCCAGGCCAGCTCCCTCCAGCTGTTCTGCTGACCCAGGTGTTAGACATATGAACATGGCAAATAGAGAAAGGGCCAGTGCTGGCTGAGCCAAGAGGTTGAATCCCAGAGGCTTGAGATGGGTGCTGAGCCTCTTCCCAAGGAACATTCCCTTTCGACTCTGCTTGTCCCAAGGAAGGGACTGGTTCCCAGATAACAGATGGGCAGCATAGGGAGATTACCCCAGGCTTCGTGATTGCTCTGAAAGGACCAGAGAGCCTTCTTCACCACCACCTGCACCAGAGAGAAGAGAAGAACCACAGAGACAAGAACGAGAATGAGGGATAAACTTAGGGAAGGGGATGCAACCCCTCACTCTGACCCCCCAAACCGAACCATCACCTCTGAAAGCCAGCCCTATGGTTCATGATGCAAACGCCACCAAGAAGGCCATACTGCAGACCCTGTATCTTTGGCTGACATGGCGAGGTCCCTTCTCTTGGCCAGAGTGCGGACTGCTTAGATTCTCAGAGATGAAGCCAAAAAAAGCAGAAGAGTAGGGAAGCTACTGAGGCAGGAAGAAGGGGGGCAGGGGCAGGTTCCGTCAGAAAGAGGGGGACAAAGGGGAATCCACGGAATGGAAGTGGAGGGGAATTTCTGAGCAGGGAAAGTGAAAGTTCTGAGCCATAAATAAGAGGCAGTTGCAGCCTCACACAGGCTTTCACACACATTCCCAGAACCCCTCACAGCCCACAAGGACGCCTGTGCACTTCCCATTGCTCCCTCCCACTGCCAGCCAAGTTTCAGCCTCACAAGACTCCGGCCCCGCACCCAGAGATTTCCCCGTGCTCACTGTCTCACGGTTGGTCTGCCTCCGTCTGCCGTCCATGGCATCCCAAGCAGCTGCAATACTGGCCTTCAGCCTGCTGATTCTCTGGACCTCCCCGGGTAAGGCTGAGGGAAGGCTTATGGTGGGCATGGGGGAGGGGGTGTCTAAATCTCAGACTACTTGGCGCTGGATGTGAGGGACACGGAGTTAGGTCTGCATGTTTGGGTGAACCTGAGGGTTCCCTGAGCCCTGTGAGTGTGGGTATGACTGGGCCCCTGAATTCAATGTTTGTCGGTCTCTTGGTGTGTCCCGGGGCTGAGCACGAGCCTTCTCTCTTCAGCCTCTCTTTCCTGCTGCCTCTGTTTCCCAGACAGGAGAGAACAGTATATATTTGTTTACGGTGGAGAGAATGGGAGATGCTGAGACAGGGCTAATAGTCCAAATATTTAACAATTCATAACTCCTCTAACCCCAGTCTCCTACTACCCTAGCCCTCACTCCTCACCTTTCCTCCCCAACCCCGCGCTGTGAGCAGCATCAACTCTTCATTTATGCAGGTCCTGGGGGAGAGGTTGGGGTTTACCAAACAGCTTAGAAGTACTTCAATATATTTAGCAACCATTAGGGCCATATGGGTCCATACCGGCTGAATGACAGGTTTAAGCACCCCCCCCACACACACACACACTTCTCTTTAATCCCACTTAGGGCCATAGGGCCGTGGCCTCCCCTCCTCAGGGTCCCTGTGTCCTGACACTACCTTCTTTCTCCCACCCGCACCCCAGCTCTGGGTGGTGCCAACGACGCTGAAGACTGCTGCCTGTCTGTAAACCAGCGCCCCATCCCAGGGAACATCGTCAGAGCCTTTCGCCACCTCCTCATCAAGGACGGCTGTAGAGTGCCTGCCGTTGTGTGAGTTGTGGGGAGGAGCTCGTCTAGCCTCATCTCCGCCAGCAGCCACCGGTGATACCCCACCTTCCTATCTGCCTTCTCTTTGCCAAGCCCAGCCTCTTCAAGGAAGCCCCTGAAACAGGCTCCCAGATGTGGTCCCCAGTCTCTGCCCCTCACACCAAGAGCCTGCCAGGAGGCTGGGTTCCAGGGCTACATTCTCTCTGACCTCTGACCTCTGACTCCAGGTTCACCACACTGAGGGGTCACCAGCTCTGTGCACCTCCAGACCAGCCCTGGGTGGACCGCATCATCCGGAGACTGCAGAAGAACTCTGCAAAGGCAAGCCCGGCCCTCCCCAGCCCTGCCTCCTCCCTCAGAGCCCTTGCCCAAGACCCCAACCCATGACCCTCTCCTTCCTCCCCTAGAACAAGCGCCACGGCAGTTAGCCCCTGACAGCCCCGGAGGGAGCCCTGCATCTGAGTGAAGGGATGTGACTCACTGCAGCCCTGGGGAACCAAGGATCAGAAGGGAGGACCAGAAAACAAATAAACAAACAAAAAAAAAGGGAGGACCAGGCCTCCAGTGGCTCTGCACCAGAACTGACTCCAGCCGGGACAGGGCCTGGAGCGTCAGTGTGAGTGTGAGTGTGAGCAGGGGTGAGTGTGGCGTAGCAGGAGTGCAGCTTCTCCTCCACACCCAGACCACAGTGCTTCCAATAAAGCCCAACTGGTACCCACGGATCTGTCTGTCTGCTGTTTGTTGTCTGTCCAGGAGGACCAGAGTAGGAAATGGGGAGATGGAATGGCAGATCTCATTTTCCCTCTGCAACCTGAGCAACCTCCTCATGGACCCCTCCTTAGCGCCCTGCGTTCTCGGGACCAATTCCCATCATCAGAGCCCCACCTGGTCCCCTCACAGCCCACTCACTCTCCACGGTTCAGCCACACCAAACCTGTGCCTGTTCTCTGATTGAGCCAAACTCTTTCACGCCTCCCAGTCTTTCTCCTCCAAGGCAAAGTATCCAGGTGTCTCAGGGATCAGGTGTCACCAGGGGGGAGGGAGTTGTCAAGAACCAGCTTTCCTGGCTGGGGGCAAGAAGAGGCCCAACTCTGCTGCCGGGAGCAGGGAAAGTACTCATCCGCCCCCGCCATTCCCTCTGTCTGGAACACTCTTCTCTCACCGGCTCACCTGCCTTCCCATCTGGGTCTTGATGACTCTTTCTCCAGGAAGCACCCCCCCCCCCCCCCCCTCAAGGCTAGATTAAGTAGCCTCCCTCCCTCCCAAGCTCCCAGGGCCCTTGCCCCTCTCCCCTGCAGCTCTCATCACACTGGGTTATAACTGATAGTTTGTCAGCCTTCCTCAAGAGGGATCACGTCTGTTTTGGTTTCCACTGTCTCCCTGGTGGTCTCACTGCCTGGCACAAAGTAGTCACTCAATAAATATTTGTCTAGAAAATGAGTAGAGGGGCGCCTCGGTGGCTCAGTCATTAAGCGTCTGCCTTCGGCTCAGGTCATGATCCCAGGGTCCTGGGATCAAGCCCCACATTGGGCTCCCTGCTCCGCGGGAAGCTTGCTTCTCCCTCTCCCACTCCCCCTGCTTGTGTTCCCTCTTTCGCTGTGTCTCCCTCTGTCAAATAAATAAATAAAATATTTTTAAAAAATAGAAAATGAGTACATATGTGAGGAAAGGCTCAATAGCCAGCGGTGAGGGCCTATCTGTCCACACAGAATCTGACCTTTGGGCTAGCCTTCCTCTCTCACTCAGGGAGGCTGGGCTAGGTCCAGCCCCATCTGAGCAATCCTGGGGCCACACTTGTCAGGGATACTGACAGATAGACCTGGGAGCCAGAAGGCAGAGTGGAAGAGGGCCCAGAGGGTGGAAGAAGGAGCGGCCAGGGAGCTAGGAAGATTTAGCATGGAGGAACCCCACCACCAGCCCTGCAGCCCCCAGGGCACCTGAGCCAAGGCAACACAAAGATCAGGGAGTTACAGAGGAGTCTCCTCTTCGGGAGATGAAAGCGCTGTGATGCCTGGAGCATACCACAGGGCTGCTCTGGAAGGAGTGAACTCCTCACGCCTGGTAAGTCCCCTGAGGAAGCTGCTGGTCTCCCACTTGGGCCTCTAAGGACTTGTCCCACTGAGAGCAGCAAGACTGTGGCACTGGGGTTGGATGACAGCTATATGACAGCAGACTGAGCATTGTTACCTGGGAAGGGGTGGGTCATCACTTACCAGCTATACCTCATCTGATAACAAAGCCAGGCCTGGGCAGTCTGGGAAGGGGAGCAGTGGTGAGGGGATTGTGCCAGCCCCTCCTCACGGAGCTGAGTGCATAGCAGCTTCCTTCTCCCCTCTGCTCCCAGAAGTAAGGTATTCAAAATCTCAGATATCCCATCTCCTAGAGCCCCAGGAGTGGGTGGGATGCAAGAACAACTGTTACAGCTGTGGCCCTGCTGCCTGGAGGAAATGAGCCATCCAACTCGTGCACCTGTGCACCCATCCATTTAGCCATCTCTGCACCCATTAGACTGCCATCCATCCATCCGCTCCTCCACCCATCTACTCATCCATCCATTAATTCATCCATTAAGGCAGCCAACCATGGGGCCCCCGGGGGCCCAGCTACA
Organism: Callorhinus ursinus; assembly: GCF_003265705.2. NCBI lineage: Eukaryota > Metazoa > Chordata > Mammalia > Carnivora > Otariidae > Callorhinus > Callorhinus ursinus. Next base: position 2,302,826 of record NW_027397104.1, read on the forward strand.
GACACCTTTTAGATCCTGTGCCCTGTGCCCCAGCAGGCAGAGGACAAACACAGGTGTTTGAGGGGCACATTGCTTCAACTCCTTCTCAGTTCCCAGGGAAGCCAAGTGGAAGTCAGCCTGCCACAGAGGAAGACAGAAAACCTCCCTTCGGAGGAAAACCCCAGATAGAGTAGGGGAGTGAGGGCAGGAGCCCTGAGGAAGATGTTACTATGACAGAGGCCCTGGACGCTACCTCCCTGCCACTCCGCTGAGGGGGGTACAGGAACAAGTCCTGAACTCAGTGCCCAGCCCTCAGCCCTGCTTCAGCACTTCACTGTGCCACTCCAGGCAAGTCTCTTCCTTACTCCCCATCTCCAAAACCTTAGTTCCCCATCAGTCAGGTGTACGGGGAGAGGTGCTTAATTTTTAAGAGTCCCTCCAAAGATTTGACTCATGAACCTTTGGGTCTAAACCCCCAACATTCACACAGGCTCCCCCAAAGTCATGCACCTTCAGAAATGTCCCTACTTCTTGGGGCCTCAGGGACCACCCTCTGGGAACAAAGCAAGAACTGAGACTCAAGAAGAGAGAAAATAATTCAGGAGCTAGTGAAGGGGCTTGGATCGAACAGCCTCTGGCCAGACCCTGGAGGCCTGGGGAATAAAGAATTTCAAGAAAGTCTGAGGGGGTGTACACCCGAGTACCATAGAGAGCAGGCATACAGCCCTCCCTACCCCTTCTCCAGCCCGTGCCTTCCTGCCCCCAGCCACCAACTCCTCCTGGGCACTGGGTGCTAGCCTCTTATCTCCCTGCCAGATACATGAGGGCTTAACCCAGCAATCTGTGACTTGTCCCTACCCACTCAAACATTCTCAGCACTGTCACTTTATCTAATCACACCCGCTCCCTGTTTTACTATGATTTTCTGACAAGGGTTGTGTCACTATCCCAAGTTCTCGCAGGCCAGAAGCCGACCTGCCTACCTGACAATGATGAGGCTGCCACCTTCTCCAAGGGACAGCATGGACTTCTGGCTCCCCAACCAGAATACAGGGGCCTTGCTGCCTGCCTCTGAGAAGACACTTTCCTGTCTAGGGCACACAGCGCCTGCTACCGGTTTAAGGCCAACAGCTGAGTGAAAACTCTCTACCCTGAAGGCCTAAGGCCCCAGCAGCCAACATCTCCCTAAAGGGACCTGACATCCTGCTCAGAGAGCTCCCAGCTCCCATCTACAGGATGGACAACAAGCTCCCCGTCCTGTCTATTGATAGAGTTCTCAGAGAATGAGATTGGACCTGTTCATCTCCACTGCCAACACTGCTCCGCTCTGGGGCTGGCATAGAACAAGCCCCAGAACTCATTTGATTAACAAAAAATGTAACTGAAAATGGCCCTTTCCCACGATGCCCCACCCAACTCATACCTGGAGCACATCCAGTTCTCAAGACATTGGGACTGCCTCTGTTGCATGGGTAAGTGTGTGGTAAGAGCCAGCCCCATACGGTTTTGATCATATTTTCATCAGCTCATGTTCGATTTCTCGGTAAGCCCCCACCCCCAGACTCCCCTTTTCTGGCCTCCGGGAAACTCAGAAACAGCCAGAAAAATCTTGGAAATAACAGTCTCACAACGGAGCAGGACTCCCAAGTGGGGAATTTCCTCAAGAACCCCTCTGTAAGAATAAGCTGGCACTCCTCTGGTCAGAGGACTTCCTCAGTGGCTCCTGAGACTTGTCCACATGGAAAGACAAGCCCTGTTGCACTAGCTAGTTCACCATGAGTGCTGGGCACTGCTTTAAGTACTAGTATCATTCTTACATTACAGCTAAGGAAACTGAGGTGCAGAGATTAAGGAACTTGCCCAGGCTGGACAGATGGTAAAGTGGCAGAGCCGGGGGCATCCCAGCGAGGCAGTTTGGCTGCAGAATCTGTACTCTAAGTTACTACACATACCACCTCGTGAGTTGACCCACATCCTAAATAAAAATGGGAAACAATACAGCAGGACCAGGTCTGAGGAAGTGGCTCTCAAGGAATAGGGAAAGCCATTAACTTTGGGGTGCTAACCATGTGCCAGGCTCCAAGCAGAGTCCTTTATGTGCATTATATCACTGCTTCCTCTAACAACCCTATGAGGTGGAGATCACTAGTCCCATTTTATAGAGGAGGAAATCGAGGCACAGAGAGGTAGTGTGAGCTCCCAAGTCCACTAAACTAGTAAGTGGCATTGCTGAGAGGAAATAGGCGCAGTTCTCCGAGGCTATTCAAGTCTCAGTATTCCCAAGGAGGAGCAGTGGAGATGGAGGTCCATCCACAAACATGCCCACATCCTTACCTCCATTCCCAGGCAAGTATCGGAGGCCAGGACCAGGGGATGTTAAAAGGACAGGAGGAATGAGGGGTAGGGCTTGGGATCCTGAAAAGTAGGGGCAGGACACGGGGGTCGTGTGGGCAAGGATTCTGGAAGGGGTGGGGCCAGCCTTTAGAGTCAGCGAGAGTGGGTGCTACCTCCACAGGGCAGAGAATCTGGGGATCACAGAGGTGGGATCAGATTCCGGAAGGACTGGCTTCTGAGGGCCATGTCCATCTCCCGAGGGGTCAGGATCAGGCAGGACAGGGGAGGAGAACAAGAACGAGGGTAAAACCTCCGAGGATCAGAGTAAATGGGGGAGTCAGACCTCTTTGCCCTGCTCCTGTCCCTAGGACCTTCTAGCCTTCCATGGGTCCTGTGGGGAGGCAGAAGACAGGAACCGCCCTGGGCTCCAACCCAGTGGAAGTGGGATGGCTTTAACCCCAGCAGCTTCCACCTTGTCCAACCAGGACAACCTGATCCCCCAGGGCTCTGGATCTCAGAGTCACAGTCCCTGGAAATCTGGATCCATCACCATCAAAACCTCAGTCACCTTGTGATCTCATACTTGTCAGATCATTATTTCAAAAAATCTCCTCCAAGAAGAAGCCACCCCTTCCTACCAGGAGCCTAACACTTTAAAAGCCCTCCATCAATTCACAAACACTGACTGACAGGACATCCTAATACCTAATGATGCCCCCATTGCTGACAGGACCCCCATTAATGTCAAGGTCCCCCATTACTATCAGGTTACTATTCCTGTCAGGAAATCTTACCACTGTCAGGAACACCATGCCTGTCAGGCAAGACATCAGCATTGTATAACTCCAGGGACACCGTTTCCCCTGTAGTCTATGTAAATGGCTCCTCTTGGCATGGCAGCCCTAAGTGTCAGAATATCTGTTAGTGTAGGGCCCCCAGTAGTCTCGGGGCTGCCATGATATAGGGTCCTAACCCTGGCAAATCCTTGTGTCTAAAGTGATGCCACATCACTGGAACCCAGAACATTTATTCTTACCAGGCACCGTTCTAGGTGCTGGTGATATGATAGTGAACAAGACAGATACGGTCTTGGGGCGCCTGGGTGGCTCAGTCAGTTAAGCGGCTGCCTTCGGCTCTGGTCATGATCCCAGGGTCCTGGGATCGAGCCCCGCATCGGGCTCCCTGCTCAGCGGGAAGCCTGCTTCTCCCTCTCCCACTCCCCCTGCTTGTGTTCCTGCTCTCGCTGTCTCTCTCTGTCAAATGAATAAAATCTTTAAAAAAAAAAAAAAAAGACAGATACGGTCTTGGGCCTCATAAAGCTGAATGAAACCTTCTAATGAAGGTTACATTACCTGCCCCCCCACACAAAAAAGCAAATAGACAAACGTATTAATAAGGATTCTTACTTGCAAGCTACTAAAACTCTCAGAAAAGTAATTTATTAAAAAGACCCTGGGAAATTGTAGAAAATGGAGGAGTAAGAGAGCCCGAGCAGCTGGAACCACTTGCACATCTTGCAGTAGAGCCAGGACAGTCCAGACATCCCTCCAGGCAGCATCCCCAGAAGGAAAGCCAAATGCCAATACCACGCTTATGTCCAGACAGCTGGAGCCCCTGCCCTGCATTCCATGTTTCAGAGGGCTCTGCTCCGGCTCTCCTCCAGTCACACCTCTGGGTACAGGGCTAAGGGGACATGCCCACCTGGAACTTGTGCTTCTCCTTCTAGAGCACATTTCAGGAACTGAAAACTAGAGAACTCTCTGCCCAAGTGGCCCCGAGCAGCTTCCAGAGTCCGTGCAGGCTTCTTCCTCAGAGCCATCCTTCCTATAATGTGCTGCGTCACTCCCTGCATCCAGAGGGTTGCCAAGAGGTAGCTATTTCCAGGGAACAATGAAGGAGCTTGTATGTTTGGGGCCAGACTGCCTACACCAGGCACATGAGGCCCTTCATGGTTCATGATGGAACTGAGGGTAGAAGAGGAAGGGGTGGGAAGACAAGTAGAGCACTGGAACTTGGCTCTCCCTTTACTGCTTCATTCCATCATAGAACTCCAAGGAGTCCAAGAATTCTAAATTTGAACCTGGCCTTTGAATTGCTCTAAATGCATATTTTTCAAGACAGTAAGAGAGAGGTATTTTTATTTGACAATGTGTTATCTTGATTTATAACTTTAAAATATTTATTTTTGGGGGTGCCTGGCTGGCTCAGTCGTTAAGTGTCTGCCTTCGGCTCAGGTCATGGTCCCAGGGTCCTGGGATCGAGCCCCACATCGGGCTCCCTGCTCTGCGGGAAGCCTGCTTGTCTCTCTCCCTCTGCTGCTCCCCCTGCTTGTGTTCCCCCCTCACTGTCTCTCTCTCTCTGTCAAATAAATAAATAAAATCTTTTAAAAAAGTAAAAATATTTATTTTTTTAAAGATTTTATTTACTGGGACGCCTGGGTGGCTCAGTCAGTAAAGATTTTATTTATTTATTTGAGAGAGAGAGAGCACGAGCGGGGCTGGGGGGTGGGGGTCGGTACAGAGAGAGGGAGAAGCAGACTCCCCATGGAGCAGGGAGCCCAACCCAGGGCTGGATCCCAGGACCCCGAGATCATGACCTGAGCCGAAGGCAGACGCTTAACCAGCTGAGCCACCCAGGTGCCCCATAACTTTTAAATATTTAGATACATGGTATGTGGCCCTTCATTTGTACTGTTGCTCCAAGCCCCACAATGTTAAGTGATCAGCTCGCCAGGTTTTACCTCTGGAATCACAACTACAGTGCCCCTGGAAAACAGACATCACTTCTGCTACCACTCCTATCACCATCAAAATAGATTCTCTACTAATCCTGCTCCTTTGCATCACTATTCTCTTCCTATTCACAATCCTTGGAAGGTGCTTCTGATGGGTTAAACCCAAGTCATGTGCCCAAGGCCTAACAGCAAAAGGGGGGAGAATTAGTATGTGACCTTTGGGTATTTTATGATGGAACATAACTATTGGTAACTAAGACCAATAGGAAATTCCTAAAATATAGAAAGGGTTTAAGGTTGTAGGTAGTGAAAACAATGATAAATACCTCCATAGTCTACCCTCTGGCTATCCAACATCAAAATACACCCTTTGTCCCAAACCCTAGGCTTCTTAAAAATTTAAGGGCATCACCAAATATAATATCACTTTTGCTTATACAACCAAAAAAACTTCACTCCTCCTCAAAAAGAGACTATTCAGAGTTTTAGCAATTACCACATCTGTCTTAACTTGGGCTGCCAAGATAAAATACCATAGTCTGGGTGGCTTAACCAACAGACATTTATTTTCTCAAATTCTGTAGATTACAAGTTCAAGATCAAGGACAAGTTCAAGATCAAGGTGCCAGTATGGTCAGTTTCTGGTGTGATCTCTCTACCTGACCACCTTCTCACTATGTCCCATGACAGAGAGAAAGAGATCGCTCTCTCTTTTTCTTCTTATAAGGCCACAGTCCTATCAGATTAGGGCCCTACCTTTCTGACCTCATTTAATCTAAATTCCTTCCTAAAGACCCTATCTCCAGATACAGTCACACAGAACCAATTTGGCCCACAGCATCCATTCTTCTTCTAGTTTGTTATAATCTCATCTCTATTCTACAACACCTGGTTACCACCACCAACACACCTGATGGGGCAGGATAGGCTAGGTTATGTTGCAATAACAGATGACACCAATCTGAGTACCTTAACACAACAAAACTCTATTCTCCATGCATACCGAGCCTGCTATGGGTCTAGGCGGGTCCTTAGCACAGCTGGATTCCATGTGGCAGCTCAACATTCTAGGCTGCCTTGATCTTTTGGCATGCTCCTTCATCTCAACACATGTTTCCATGATCACTGCAGCCAGAAAAGACAGGGGATCTCTTGTTTAAACACTTCTATCCATAAACGACACATGCCATTTCCAAATGCATTTCATTGGCCAAAGTGTGTCATACAACCATACTTAACTTTTATTAAAAAGATTTTATTTTGGGGGCGCCTGGGTGGCTCAGTCGTTAAGCGTCTGCCTTCGGCTCAGGTCATGATCCCAGGGTCCTGGGATCGAGCCCCATGTCCGGCTCCCTGCTCAGCGGGAGGTCTGCTTCTCCCTCTCCCACTCCCCCTGCTTGTGTTCCCTCTCTTGCTGTGTCTCTGTCAAAAAATAAATAAAATCTTCAAAAAAAATAATAATCTTATAAAAAAGATTTTATTTTTATTTATTTGAGAGAGAGCGAGCGAGCATGCAAGAGAGCATGAGCAGGGGGAGGGGCAGAGGGAGAGAGACAAGCAGACTCCCTGGGCTCTCTGCTCTGCAGGAAGCCTACTTGTCTCTCTCCCTCTCACTCTTTAAGCATCTGCCTTCGGCTCAGGTCATGATCCTGGGGTCCATCCCGGGGGTTGATCCCAGGACCCCGGGATCATGACCTGAGCCGAAGGCAGATGCTTAAAGAGTGAGCCACCCAGGTGCCCCCAATCATACTTAACTTTAAGGGAGAGACTGCCAGGAGGAGAAGTGAATCAGCACCTTGGTGAGTAGTAATAATACCACCACAAAAATCTATCTTCAAGAACGGAATAGGGACACCTGGGTGACTCAATCGGTTAAGCGTCTGCCTTTGGCTCAGGTCGTGATCTCAGGGTCCTGGGACAAAGCACCACCTCCCTCATCACCCCCAGCTCGGCAGGGAGTCCGCTTCTCCCTCTCCTTCTGCCCCTCCCCCCCAATCATGGGCATGTGCTCTCTCTCAAATAAATAAATAAAATCTTCTTTTAAAAAAAGGATGGAATAAAGGAGGATGAAAGAAAAGGGGAGTCAGTTAAAGAAAGAGGGCCATTTCAAAACCAGGAGGAAAATATAGTTAAAAGCTATAGTCTGTAGTTAAGAAACTAGCCCTGGGGCTTAACTAGCATTTATTAGGTACTTCCTTCTCATACTACTTTTCTATTGCTATATAACAAATCACCACAAATTTAGGAGCTTCGAAAAATCCAAATTTATTATTTCACAGTTTCTGTGGGTCAAGGGTCCAGGTCCACGTTGACTGGGTCCTCCCTGCTCAGGGTCTCACCAGGCTGAACTTAGGCCTCGGCCAGGGCTGCAATTTCATTTCAGACTCAGGGTCCTCTTTCACACTCACCGGGTATTGGCAGCTGTGCTGGCAGGGCGAGGCCCCGAGCTCCTATAGCTGCCGGCCACATGGCCCTCTCTACAACATGGCACTTTGTTTCTTCAAAGCCAGCATGAGAGCATCTGCTTCTGCTGCTTTCTCTTTCTTTGTTCCTTCCTTTTTTTTTTTTTGTAAACTCTACGCCACACGTGGCGCTTGAACTCACGACTCCAAGATCAAGAGTCACATGCTTGGGATGCGTGGGTGGCTCAGTCAGTTAAGCATCTGCCTTTGGCTCAGGTCATGATCCCAGGGTCCTGGGATTGAGTCCTGCATGGGGCTTCTCTGCTCTGCGGGGAGCCTGCTTCTCCCTCTGCCTGCCACTCCCCCTGCTTGTGCTCTCATTCTGTCAAATAAATAAAATATTTTTTAAAAAGTCACATGCTCTACCGACTGAGTCAGCCAGGCACCCCCCTTTTTTTTAAGAGAGAGAGAGAGATCGAGCACGTGAGTTGGCAGGAGTGTGGGGGGTGCGGGGGGGCTGGGGGGGAACAGAAGGAGAGAGAGAATCCTAAGCAGGCTTCCCACCCAGCACGGAGCCTGGCTGCAGGGCTCTATCTAACAACCCTGAAATCATGACCTGAACTGAAATCAAGAGTCAGATGCTTAACCAACTGAGCCACCCAGGTGCCCCAAAGCACCCTCTTTTTAAGTTTGTTTTTTTTTTTTTTTAAGGCTGATGCTTATTTCTTATCTCTAAACACTTTTTTAAAGGGCTCACCTGATTAGGTCAGGCCCATCCAAGGTCATCTCCCTTTTGATGAACTCAAAGTCAACTGATTAGGGACCTTAATCACATCTGCAAAATCCCTCCATTTTGTCATTTATCATAACCTAATCCCATGAAGGATATGCCATCATATTTACAGGTCAATAGGTTAAGGTGATCTCAAATCAAGGAGATACAGGGCATACACACTGGGGGCAGGAATTTTAGAATTATGTTCACCACACTTCCCCTGTGACTCACTCCCTCTACCTCCAACTGGCACTTCACCTGGTTGACATTCTGTAACTGCAAAGAGACTCAACCCTTCACACCCAAGGGATACTAGACCCTAGTGGTCCTGCCTGATTAAGGCCACAAGGGTTTTCCATTAACTTTGACCACTAGGCATGGCATCACCAGGAGAAAGTGCCCCAAATACCACAGGTATTACCCACACACACAGCGCCTCTCCCACCACTTGCCCTTCCCCTTCCTAACCCACATTGGGATTAATCCCAAACCCCTGTCCTTCCTCTGAGCCTCTGTGCTTACTGTTCATTCTACCTGGAATGTCCTCTCTCCTGCCTCACCCATCCTCGATGCTCTGCAGAGATCCCTTGTCCATGTAGTCTCCTCTGCCTTCTCTCTGACCCCCCAGGGTTCTTCATCTCCAGCCACATAAATCACTTTCTATTTTGGATTCAGGGACCCTTGTTTCCTGCACTTCTCCCAGCAAGGAACCCTGGGGCCTGAAGTAGCCCAAATTGCAGGAAATGGAGAGGGGATGTTCAGAAAATCCTGGCAGTGGTGTTATTTCAAACTCCAGAGGGCAGGAGGCAGGAAAGGGGGGGGTGTACTATTGCTCAAGACTTCGCCCCATCCTGATGTCCTGTCACCTCTGGAAGTCCTATGCAATGTTCTACCCACACCCTGAGACTGAAGGGTCAAGTTCTGCCCCTCTGGCTGGGCTAGGACCCTCTGGATATGGACAGAAGGTTTAGAAAAGGATGGGGTGTGAAGCAGACCCCTTCCTATGAGGGACTTTCAGGGGCTGAGTCATTTGGTTTCTTGCTCATTTCCAACTCCTTTCTGGAAGAAGACAGCCCAGCCTCCCCAGGCCAAAGCCCCCACTTCAGAGGCCAGGAACCACACATTTTCATTTTCTGCATACACTAGACGCCCTCTATAGGCCCCATGAGGTTGAGAGCCCAAGCGAGAAGCCTCATATCTCCTTTTCCCCGTGCAATAGATGCTCCCTGCAGGCCCTGTGAGGTTGGGAATCACAAATGGATGGACTGAACAGCAACCAGAATACACACCCACATACAAACAAGTGCTGACACCCTCACCCACTTACATATGTCCTACCCACATACACATGCACAGTCAATCACTCATATACATCAAAGGACACACCACAGACATTTAATCTTATAATCACAATATGGACACAAGGGCATATCAGACACACACGATTCATGCACGTGTCATGGACACACAGACACACAAACACACATGGACACAATCTTTTGTCCTAGAGAGGAGTATTTGTTTGGAAGAAATAGGTTGAAAATACACCTGGGGAACAGGGTGACATCCTGAGTGATATAAAAGGAGGCTGAACTGCTTCTAGGTCTAATAGTGCTTGTTGACTGGAGAGCCCTTTGTTTTGCTGGGTACTAGAATGGTTTTAAGTTTGCAACTGCGCAGATAAGAGTTGGGGTATAGCTATTGAAAAGAGAAATTTGGAGTTTGCAAGAGCTTAATCTATATAATTTGTGTGAAAGCTCATTCTTAGAAGCTGGACTCTTAAACTTAGCAAGCTAAGTTGAACTGTCCTCACTGCATCCAGGATACCATAAAGAGAAGTCTCCTGATACTGGCAATACATGGTGGGTGATAAATGAGAACAGGGATGGACCTAACCCTCACTGAGTTCCCACTGTGAGTGAGGCACATGTACTACCTCATAGGATATACATTATTTCTATTTTACAGGTGAAGAAACTCTCATCTCTTCCCTCATTTGGCCAAGGTCATAAAGCCAGATTCAAACACAAGAGTTTGAATATTAAAATCTTGTTGTTTGGGCGCCTGGATGGCTCAGTTGGTCGAGCGACTGCCTTTGGCTCAGGTCATGATCCTGGAGTTCCGGGATCGAGTCCCACATCGGGCTCCCTGCTCAGCAGGGAGTCTGCTTCTCCCTCTGACCCTCCCCCCTCTCATGTGCTCTCTCTCTCTCATTCTCTCTCTCAAATAAAATCTTAAAAGAAAATCTTGTTGTTTTCCTTCATTGGTAATGACAAATGCAAGGCATGCATGATCCCCCTCCCAACTCATGTTCCTAAAAATATTGATCCAGACCAAGGATTGGCAAACTATGGCCCATGGGAGAGATCCAGCCTGCCACCTGTTTTTGTAAATAAAGTTTTATTGGAATGCAGCCATGCCTGTTCATTTATATATGGTCTATGGTTGCTTTGGGGCTACAACAGCAAAGATGAGTAGTCACTATAGTTAGAATACAGCCAGTAAAACCTTAAATATTTACTATCTGGCCCCTTACAGAAAAAGTTTGCCAACCCCTGATTCAAACTCAGCCTCAGAACTAGAGTTAGCAAGTGAGACAAGCTTATTGCCTTCAGAGTCTTAGCCCTGAAGGGTAGTCAAGTAAATAAATGAATGGGATAGAGCACAGATGAATGAACAGTGGATGGATATTATAGGTAGTGTATCAGAGTTTGCTCCAAATACCAATGTTCTGCCATTTATAAGCTGGGAAACTTTGGAAAAATTGCTGGGTCTTAGGTTCCTCATTTGTAAAATGGGAATAATAGTAATTATTATTCAGAGCTCTTCCCATTGCAAATGACAAAAACCCAACTTAAAGTAGCTTAAGCAAAAAGTTAAAATTGTTGTATCACATAAATAGGTCCATTAAAAATAGATTTTAGGGGCACCTGCATGACTCAGTCGGGTAAGCATCTGACTCCTGATTTTGTCTCAGGTCATGATCTCAGGGTGGTGAGGTTGGGCTTTGCGCTGAGCATGGAGCCTGCTTAGGAGTCTCTCTCTCCCGCTCCCTCTGCCCATCCCCCCAGTCACATTCTCTCTCCCTCTCTCTCAAAAATAATTTTTTTAAAATAGATTTTAGTCTACTTCTGCCCTAGGTGTCCAGATGATAACTCCATCTTTTAACTTATAATTCTTTTTTGGGAGTTTCATTCCTCTTGTAGATAGCAGGAAATACGGACCCTGGAAGCCTCAAGTCTACATTTTTATAGTGAGCGATCTAAAACAGAGGCCCTCTGGGGTGCCTGGCTGGCTCAGTTGGTAGGGCAGGTGACTCTTGATCTCAGAGTTGTGAGTTCGAGTCCTTTGTTGGGTATAGAGATTACTTAAGAATAAAATATTAAAAAAATAGGGGCGCCTAGGTTAAATGTCTGCCTGTGGCTCAAGTCATGATCCCAGGGTCCTGAGACTGAGTCCCTAGTCGGGCTCCTTCCTCAGTAGGGAGTCTGCTTCTCCCTCTAACCCTCCCCCCTGCTCGTGATCTCTCTTCACACTCTCTCTCTCAAATAAATAAATATTTTTTAAAAAGTCTTTTTTTAAAGATTTTATTTATTTGACAGAGAGAGACACAGCAAGAGAGGGAACACAAGCAGGGGAGTGGGAGAGGGAGAAGCACGCTTCCCGCAGAGCAGGGAGCCCGACACAGAACTTGATCCCAGGGTCCTGGGATCGAGCCCCGCATCAGGCTCGCTGCTCGGCCAGGAGCTTGCTTCTCCCTCTCCTACTCCCCATGTTTGTGTTCCCTCTCTAGCTGTCTCTCTCTCTTTCTCTGTCAAATAGGTAAATAAAATCTTTAAAAATATATATATACATATATATGTATGTATATATATGTATGTATATATATACATATATGTGTGTGTATATATGTGTGTGTGTGTATATATATATGTATATATATATACATATATATATATACATATATATATATAT
>NW_027397104.1:2315124-2452478 GCF_003265705.2 Callorhinus ursinus
AATTGACTGTATATATATATATATATGTATATATATATACATATATATATACATATATATATATATATGAGAGGCCCTCTTTCTCCTAACACCAAATCTCATGAAAAGCTCCAGCTAACTGTGCTTATAACACATACTCAATTCTTCAATATATTCCAGTGGTCAGAAAATGGGGTACTCTGATCAGACCACATGAGATGGTAGAGGAGTTACCCAAAGAAACCACAAAAAGAGTATAGAAAGTGTCTGCATGAACAAAAGCCTAGCCCACAGTACTCTACTTCATAGATTTGCCATGAGACAATGAATTTAAAGGATTTAGCATGGCGCCTGGCACTCAAGTACCAACAAATATTATTAACATAACTAATAGATAGATGAATAAATGCATTAATAGATGATGACTGGATTAAAATGGTTGAACATATGCATGAACCAATGGAAATGAAGATATGAAAATGGAAGAAGGAAGAATAGACTGATAGACAAAGGGGTGGACATGGACACATGGATGGGTGATAGAGAAGGCAGAAAAAAACTGGGTCCACAGTTAAGTTTGTCACATCATATGCTCTAGGGCTGGAAAAGGTAACAGAGGAGCACTCTACAATTAGTCTCTTAGGAGAGGTCTCCTCCTCTGGTTTGTCTCTTGGGCCTCTTATCGGGTGAGGAAAGCACTTGCTCCCCTCCTTCCTACCTAGTTTCCTTGTCTCTGTAAGCTGACCAGCCCCTCTGCTCAGAAATTCTCTCTCCATCCCCACGATAGGGAAAGCATGGTAGAAGGGGTATTCTAGGCCAGGTTCCCCTCAAGCTATTCCTCTGACTCAGCTTGGGGCATAGGAAAATGGGTCGACAGGGGAAAGGGTCAGTGTTGGCTGGGTCAGGAGGGTGAAGCCCTAGAGTCCTCAGATGTGAGATACAGGAATTGGATCTGCTTCCAGAAAACTTTCCCTTTAGCGATACTTGTCTGAGGGAAGACCAGGTCTCAAATGACAGATGCAAAGGCACTGTCATGGGCCTAGGGAGACTTGGTGAACCTGAGAAGGGAATTTCTCCAGTTTTTTGTTTTTTAAAGACTTTTTCTTGAGTGAGTGAGAAAGAGAGCACACACATGAGCAGGAGTAGAAGCAGAGGCAGAGGGAACAGACTCCCCAACGAGCAGGGAGCCCGACCCATCCAGGGCTCGATTCCAGGACCCCGGGATCGTGACCTGAGCCTAAGGCACATGCTTAACTGAGCCACCCATGCGCCCCCCACCCTCTCCAGTTTTATCTTGCTACTTGTCATTGTTCTAGGGAATCTGGGGAACCAGCTGGCTCCCACTTTTCCCACTCCTCCCATCCTCAGGTATCTTTTTTTTTTTTAAGATTTTATTTATTTATTTGACAGAGAGAGCGAGCACAAGCAGGAGCAATAGGCAGAGGGAGAAGCAGGCTTCCCACTGAGCAGGGAGCCTGACATGGAACTCGATCCCAGGACTCTGGGACCATGACCTAAGCCTAAGGCAGACGCTTAACTGACTGAGCCACCCAGGTGCCCCCCCCACCACCATTCCCAGGTATCTTAGAACCACAAAGAGTTGAGGTGAGAAACCTGGGAAAGAGAGGTACTCCTTACTCTGACCTCTAATCTGGAACCAAGACTTGACCCGTAGCCTTGAGACTGTTCAAATTCCTCCAGGAGAGGACATTGTAAATGTTCGCCTAAGGGTGGCAGCGCCAACACCCCCTTACACACACACCTTGCCTTGTCTAAACTGCTGATTTACTAAGATTCTCAGAGCTAAAAGATAAAGAATGGGAAATGGCGGTGGGAAGGCTATTAAGGAGTTATGAAAGGGATAGAAGTTTCTTCTAGACATAGTGGGTAAAATATTCAATGGAGGGACGCCTGGGTGGCTCAGTTGTGGGCAACTGCCTTTGGCTCAGGTCATGATTCCAGGGTCTTGGAATCGAGCCCCACGTCGGGCTCCCTGCTCAGCAAGGAGTCTGCTTCTCCCTCTCTGCCATTCTACCCCCCTGCCCGCTTAATGTGCTTTCTAGCTCTATCTCTGTCAAATAAACAAATAAAATCTAAAAAAAAAAAAAATCATTGGAAAGCTATCCTACCAACTCATGTACTCCAATTCAATTCAGACACTAACCATTCAGCATCAGACTCCACAAGTTTAAGGGCACAGTCCCCAACATGTCTGCCCCCATTTGTGGGGTTCCCAGGCCATGTGCATTTCTGACCAACTGGTTACAAGCCCAGGGAGTTCCCAAGATACCTCAGCTTCAATATTCCACTAGAAAGACTCATGAGAGTCAGGAGTGCTATACCTACAGTTTTTTATAAAGGATATAAATCAGGAACAGCCAAATGAAGACACACAGGGCAAAGTCTGGGAAGGTCTCAAATGCAGAGCTTCATGCTCTAAACCCCATTGGGCACATCACCCTCCTGGCACATCAATGTGTTCACCAACCAGGAAGTTCCACAAGCTCTGGTGTCCAGAGTTTTTATTGAAATTTCATTATGTAGGCATGACTGAATTGGCTGAACTCAATCTCCAGTGCCCCTCCTACTCCCAGAGGATGCACAGGCTCAAAAGCCCTGACAATTCAGTGACATGGTTGGTTTTTCTTGTGACCATCCCCCAGATGATCCTAAGTCATCTCATCTCTTAGCATAAACTCAGGTGTGACCATCCAAGGGGCTCATAAATAACAAAGACATTCCTATTACTTGGGAAATGCAAAGATTTAAAGTCTCCTTTTCAGAAATCAGGGACAAAAACCAGTCAAATTCTTTATTACACAACAGAAAGGAAGAAATTTCTGGATATAAAAAATGAAGGCTTCAGGTGGCCATAAACAAGAGACAGCTACAGCCTCACACAGGCTCACATACACATCACAGAACCACCATGGACTCCCTCCCCCTCATCATCACTCTTGCGCTCACTCTCTGCCATCCAGCCTCACAGTCTCATGCAGACTCCACACAAGCAGGACTTCTGCAACCCACACACTTGCTGCTTCCAAAGATTCTACCCATTTGTCCATCTCTCTCCGTCTTCCATGGCCTCCTGGACACAACGACTCCTCTTCTCAGCATACTGATTTCGTGGTCTCCCCTGGAAAGGGGAAGGGGTAAAATGGTAACATGAGGGGCAGAGGAGGGATTAGGGAGTCTGTGAAGGAGACTGTGAGTTCAGGTCAACACCCAGGTCCGAGAGTGTACATGTGCCAAATGGGTGTGCCCTTGTGATTGTGTTCCTGTGTAGCGTCGGTATACCTGTGCATTGTGCACATTCCTGTGCAATCTATACATGAACTTGTGTGGTGTGGGTGTGGCCATGTCCCAGGTGTGCACCCGTGTAATATAGATGTGCCTGTGCCCCTGCTATTCCTGAATATGCCAGTACCCGGATGGGTCCTGGGGTCTCTGGCTGCCCTTCTCTCTAGAGGCTCTATCTCCTTTAGTCTGGGTTTCCAGAGGAAGAAGAGGACAGTGTACGTGGATGGAAAGGAAAGGAACACTAAAGCTATGACACTGGGGATAGGCGTCCTGAATTCTAGTCAGGGCTGTGGTCTTCCCACCCAAAAGTCCCTCAAGCCCTAACCCTTATGCCCACCCCACCCCCACCTCTGAGTGATGCTAACAACTCTGAGGACTTTGTCTCTTGGTGAACCAATACCCAATTCCCAGGAACATTTTTGGTGCCTTTTTGTTCCTATCTCCTTCTCATTGATGGCTGTAGGGTACTGTTGTCTTGGGGGGGAGGGTGAAGAGTAACCAGTCTCTTCCTCTCCCAATCACCTCCTCTGTCACCTGGGCCTCATCATCTTACTTCCCTTTTCCTTGCCAAGCTCCTCCCCACAAGGAAGCCCCTGAAACAGGTTTCCAGACGTGGTCCTCAGTTTCTGCTCTTCACACCAAGGCCTGCCAGGAAGCTGGGTTCCAGGACTGTTCCATTCCTTCTGATTCCAGGTTCACTGTGTTGAGAGGTAACCAGCTCTGTGCACCTCCAGACCAGCCCTGGGTGGACCGCATCATCCGGAGACTGCAGAAGAACTCTGCAAAGGCAAGCCCAGCCCTCCCCAGCCCTGCCTCCTCCCTCAGAGCCCCTGCCCAAGACCCCAACCCATGACCCTGCCTCTCCTTCCTCCCCTAGAACAAGCGCCACGGCAGTTAGCCCCTGACAGCCCCGGAGGGAGCCCTGTGTCTGAGTGAAGGGATATGAGTCTCTGTAGCCCTGGGGAACCAAGGATCAGAAGGGAGGACCAGAAAACAAAACAAAACAAAACAAAAAAAAAGAAGGGAGGACCAGGCCTCCAGTGACTGCACCAGACCTGACCCAGCCAGGACACGGCCTGGAGTGTCAGTGTGAGTGTGAGTGTGAGTGTGAGCAGGGGTGAGTGTGGCGTAGCAGAAGTGCAGCTTCTCCTCCACACCTAGACCACAATGCTTCCAGTAGCGCTCAACTTGTACCCACAGATCTCTCTGCAATCTTGTTTGTGGCCCAGGCAGGGAAGAGAGGTATGACAGGGAGAAAGAAGGTGGGATGGGGGGAAAGAGTAGTGTACCCATTTGCCACATTTCAGCCTGAGGGAACTTTCACTTATTTCTGGTCACTCCCCTACAATCCAGCCAGAAGGCTCTCTTCCTCCCTCCCCAGACTAACTGGGGCAGCTATTTCCAACCTCCAACACTGGGTTAATTGCGCTTTCTAGGCTCTACTGCAGCACCGTCTACTGCCTCCAACCAGTGTGCTATGTTTACTGTAATAATCTGGCTTCTCTACTGCTGTATACCCATTCCTAGCCTGATATATTTGCTGATTGAA
Organism: Callorhinus ursinus; assembly: GCF_003265705.2. NCBI lineage: Eukaryota > Metazoa > Chordata > Mammalia > Carnivora > Otariidae > Callorhinus > Callorhinus ursinus. Next base: position 2,319,956 of record NW_027397104.1, read on the forward strand.
TGACTGTGGGCACAAAAATCACAGGAAGACAAATTTCAGCTCAGAGAGGAAGGGCTGTGACCCTCTGGCCATTAAGTGACTTGGGCAAAGCCACTCACACATCAAGTACTTCTGTAGTCTGCTCCATCTAGGCTAGGATCGCTCTGGAGACCTATTCCTCCTCAGACCAGAGTCATACAAGTGGCAGCAGTGCAGAGGGCAAAGAAAAGTAGACTGGGAAAACCGTACTGGATAACGTCCCAAAGCTCTTATCTTGCTGCCTGAGACTGAGGTCTCCAGGGAGAAAGCTCCAAAATCTGACTCTACCCCCACAAAAGAGGGTCCCGTGCTCCGTCCGCATCCTAGTTAATAAGGCCTGACTCCGCCCCTTTAGTGACAGATGGACGCTGGCTCCACCTCCAGTGACACTTTGACTCCTCCTCTGAAGAAGAAACGCTCAGACTTCGCCTCTTCCGGGTAATAGGCAAGCCCCACCCCTGGAGCGCGACGGAGTCCCTATGACGTAACGGTAACGGTCTGTTTCCGGGGTGGAGCCAGGGAGGGCGGGAGTTTAGGCTGCACCGACCCCTCAGCCCCCCTCCAGGTGATCCCAACCCCCGAAATCCTCACCCTGGGCCCCAAATATCCCAGGTCCATGACCGCAAAGCCTTTCGCCTTGACCCCCTGAATGCCCCAGGCCCCCGAGGTGACCGACCTCCTATATCCTTAACGTCTGGTGCCTCCCAATTCTTCAGTCCTACCCTGTCCCAAAGTGGCAACTGAGGCTTCCCGGGGGCACCTGCCTCAGATTACCTGAGAACAGGTCAGACTGGTCCCGAGAATGACAGAGAAGGGGACCTAGGGTTGGGGTATCCTTGATCCAATCATGCCGCTCCCCAGGAGACGTTCGGAGCCCAGGACATGTCGGGATTGAGGAGATACGAGGTGGCGCTGGAGGCGGAGGAGGAGTGAGTGGAGGCGGGTTCTGCGGAGGAGGAACCTAGCCGCTCCGGGGTGGGGGGAGGGCGCGAGTTCTCCGCGGGCGGGAGGCGTGGGGCCCCTCAGGGGGCGTGGGCTGCGGAGGGAACCGCCTCTAAAGGGCGGGGCGGAGCCTTCAAGAGAGGGGCGAGGCGTCTGAGCGGCGGAGTCTGTGGGGTCAGCCCCGCCCCGCCCGGCCCGGCTCGGCCTTCTCTCCGCAGGATCTACTGGGGTTGCTTCTACTTTTTCCCCTGGCTGCGCATGTGGCGGAGGGACAGGAGGTGAGGGGGCTGCGACACCGCGGACCCGCCCGGGGCACACGAGGCTCAGCCTCAAGGAGGATGGATGGGGGGAATCCGGGAGTCCCCTCCCTGCCTCATGCCAGTGTCGGGTTGCCCCACAGCTCGGCGCATTCCCGGGAGCAGAAGCTGGAGCCTCTACGAGGCCTGATGAGCTGTCTGTCAAGCGGCCTGGGCCCAGCCCCCCAGCGTTCGGGTCGCGGTCTCCCCCGCCGCACCCCCACCGCCACTGCCCAGCCAGCCGGTGCATTAAAGATTTAAACCGAAGCCACCGTGCTGCCCTCCTGACTCTGCCGCCGCTGCCGCCGTTCGGGCTGGGAGCCCCTCTACACGCCTGCTTTTCGTTACTGACAGGGCCTCCCTCCCTGATAGGGTGCCCTTCCATATCCAGGCCCCCGTTATTACTAAGGATCCCTCATCAGTGTCAGGCCTCCCATTACTGTCATTGACTGCCCTCCGCCACCTAACCCCCCCCGCCCCCACTTCGCTGTAAATAGCCTATATGACGGGAACTAAGTAGCCCTGTCCCGGTCTTCCTCCCAGCCTATCTCCACATTGATGTGTTCCACCTTCCTCCTAGACAGGACTTTGCCAGGTGTCTGGAGAATCTTCTTCTGAGAGTGAATCTAAACTATTGTAAGCCCAGAGTTGTAGGAAGTAGGCTGTGAGAGGAGGGGAAGATTCCTAGAGGCTGACTCCCACAGCCTGCCACAGTGGAGTGACTTGGGACTGTTGGAGGTCTTTCCTACAATTAATACCACAACTTCTGGCTCCCCCAGTCTTTTCTCAGGTTTAAAGATACTTGGCATCAGCTTACCTAGCAGTTCTTGCTCTGTCCCTAGGAGAACCCAAAGGCCACGGCTCCCTGCCACCCCTGTCTTGTTCCCCTAGTTGACCTGAAACCCTCTAGCTCCTGAAGTACTGAGGGTGAGGGACTCCTAGTGGGCCTGCTTTCAGTAAAGGACTAGGCCCGGCACCAGAAAAGTTATCCGAAGATTAAGTTAAAGAGACAACCCAATTTATGGGTTGGGGCAAAGCTAACTTTCAGCCTGGGGCTGCCCCCGCCACAGCAGATTGTGGCTGGGGAGAAGACTTGGCCCTATCTTTGGAATAGCCAAAGGGGAGAGATGGGTGCATACCTGGAAGAATTCGTTTCTTGCCTTTCCAGGTATCTAGACCAGTTGGTCCAGGAAAAAACACAAAGTATGTGGCAGACAACCAGCTGATGGAGATCTGTGATAAGTAAATGGCACCCCAAGAGCTGCACCCAAGCTCTGGGGCACAAGTCCAAACTGGAGGGTGGGAGAGAGACCCAAGGCCTCTGGTACTAGCAGTTCAAGATGGGTGACCTCTGGGTTGTGGCCACCTTCAAGAAAGGACCCAGGCTCCTGAGCCATTTCCTCAGAATGTCTACATCAAGAACCCTGTCAAAAGTGGAGTGCCCTGTGCAGCCCTGGGCCTACACCTCACCAGGACACTGTCAGAATTCCTGAGTATTCACAAGACAAACTCCAGGAAGGGGCCTTCAAGCCTCACCCTGGACAGGAAGGAGGAGAAGCTTGAGTTTTTCAGCATGGGAGGGGGACGAGTTCTTACTCTTGGAACTGATGGTCCCTCTTGATTGTTTCAGCAGCCCTGCAGCAGAAAGGTGCCCAGGACAGGTCTGAGTCCCTATCCCAAGAGAAGGCCTGCTCCTTAGAGAATAGCTGGCCACAGAGCAGAAGGCTGCAGAAGGCACTCTTACAAGAACCAGATAAGGTCTGGATTACTGGGTAATGACTCAGTTTATGTTTCAAATACAGAGCAAGACTTGAGGATTGAAATCCCCAGACCAGGAGTGGGAAGTTCTTCAAGGTGCCAGAGGCACTAAACTTAGCGGCTTGCCCCCACCATAGGCAGTCCCCAGCTTCCTGGAAAGGACAAGAGGAGGAGGAGGAGTTTTGCTTTAGGGGGTAAGGGGAGAAGGGAGTCGGGGCTGGGAATGGGATTCGGAGACAAGAGACAGGAAGGAGAGGAGAGGTTGGGGCTTTAGCAAGAAGATGGGATGCAGAATGTATAAGGGTTGGGTGGGGGGTGGGGGGTGTATTACCGGACCTGGGTGGGCAGCAGGGAAAGGCTGTAATTTGAACAAAAGAGAGGTAATTGAGCTCTTGAGTCTGATGTCTCAATAAGCCAGGATTGATTCTGGAAGCCCCAGGCCCCTGCTGGCAAGAGGCTGGCATTTCTGGGACAGGACCAGGCAAAAACAGGAAGGTAAGATTTCTTGGGTCTTTTTCCTGTTTGACAGCAGCAACCTGGCACCAAAGAACTTTATCTTCTTTCATCTTCCCACCTTATCCACCCCATCCTTCCTCCCTGTCTCATCTCCCTGGGGAAAGCAGCCCCCACCTCAGCATCCCAGAGGTACCCCAATAGCACCCAGCTTCTCACTCTGGTTGTGACTGTCCCAGCCAAGACTCATCCTCAGCCAGAAGAGCTTGCTTTAGGGGTCCATACCCATCAGTTTTTCCTGATAAGACAGGCAGGCTAGGGCAGGAAGTAAGGGAGGGGAAGATGAAGGCAAGTTGGTGCTGGCCTTCCCTCTGCTCCCACCCCACCCACAATTCCCCTATCAGAATTTGTGTGTGCCAATATGATTGTGTGATTGAATGATTGTGAAGACACAACTATGTGGGAGTGGGACTTTGAGTACAACTGGGGCTATGTGATTCTGTCTTTGGTTGTCTGACTGTGTAAAGTTGACTGAGTGGTTGAGGTGTGACTGAATGTGATTGTGGGTATGTGAGTGTGAATGTCCATCATTGGATGCCACTGTGGATACTTAGGTGCCCTTATTCAGTCACTGTACCATCAGTCGTCACATCATGCACTACCCCTCTCTCCAGCTTCTCTGTCCAGGGCTTAGAAGCCATGGGAAATGGCAGCCCTAGAAGAGGAAGGGGTCTGTGGCAATTAGGGCCCAGGAATGTCACAGGATGAGCAATACATCTTCACCTGCCTCTGACTCACCTGGTGCCCCAGGTAAAAGGCACCCAGATAAAAGGTAGGGGAGGAGGAGGAGAGAGAAGTATCCAGGCTGAGCAGCATGAAGGGGCCCTCATCCACAAGCAGCCTCCTGCTGCTACTGTTGCTGCTGAGCCCAGACCCTGGAGCAGGTGAGTGCTTGGGGGTCTAGAAGGTCAGGGATTTGGGTGAATGGGATGGAGGGAAAGGGACCCAGGAAGTCCATCCTCCAGCTGTCTGATGGAAGGGTTCTGGGTCAGAAGCCCTCTGAACACATGGCCCCATTGTCCCCTAGCCCTGCCACTGCCAACCAGCATTACCTGCTGTACTCAGCTCTACCGCCAGCCACTCTCGAACAAGCTACTGAGAAGGGTCATCCGGGTGGAAGTGCAGGAAGCTGATGGGGACTGTCACCTCCAGGCCTTTGTGTGAGCTCTGACCCTCCCCCTCATACTGACGTCTGACCTCAGTCCCAACCCCTGATGCTGATCCCAACCCCAACCCCAATTGCTAATTCTGAGGCTGACTCAGGTTTTCATCTAGCCTCTGCCTTAACCCCTGGACCCTAACCTCATCCCCACGCTATGACTATGGCTTTGGACCTTTCCTTTCCCAGGCTTCACCTGTCTCGACGCAGTGTCTGCATCCACCCTCAGAATCGCAGCCTGGCTCGGTGGTTTGAGCGCCAAGGGAGGAGACTCCAGGGGACTCTGCCTAACCTGAATTTGGGGCTGACAGGGAAAATGGACCAGGGCCCCCAGTAGCCGAAACAATAAAGCAGCATTGGACAACAGTCTCTGACTGTGGTTTCCAAGTTCTATGCATTCTCCTGTGAGCCCTGAATCTGAAGCTGGGAGACATGTCAATAAACAGAAGAACCTCCTCATTCTCTTTATTCACATCTTCACAAACCCCTCCAGGGGCAAGGCCAAGTGCCAAGGAGCCACAAATACTCCCCAAGCACCTACATGCATACATTTAGAGAACACATGTTCCCTACCTCACATACACATGGGCACACATGGACACAAACATACATATCTACACTCATTCCTCAGGTGGACCTCCAATTCTGAGATGAAATGAGAGGTCCAGCACCTTTCAGCTGGCAAGTTTGGAACAGAGTCTGACAGAACTGGGCTCCAAACAGAACCTCCAGCTGAGACCACTCCCCGCCCTCCTGCCTCCATGGGGATCTACTAGCCTGCCTGGGTTCTATCTGTCTGTCCATCCACACCAGCAAGACAGAATTATAGGTGAATCAGCTGAAGCCCTCCTGGATCATCTACAGGTTTGGGGCTCCTAGAAGAAGCAGGAGGCAAATCAAGAGAGATAATAGGACTAGATTTTGGCCCAGACACCCTGAGAATGAGGGAGGGGACCCAGCTCTGAGCCCAACACCAGGAACGAATAGGGGAGCCCAGCTCTGATTGAACCCCAACACCCTGAAGATGAAGTATTCCTAGTTCTGGGCCCAGATACATCAAGAGTAAGGGAGGGGACCCAACTCTGATCCGAGACAGCCCAAGAATCAGGGTAGACATCCAGCTCTGAGCTTAACACCCTGAAAATGAGGGGGGCCCACCTAGGAACCCCAATACCACGTGAGAGAAGGAAAGAGACCCAAATCTGAGCCCAAGGACTCAAGAATGAAAGGTCCATCCCTGAGCTCAGACATCATATGAATGAGGTGACCCAACTCTGATTCCCAACACCCTTACAATGACTAGAGCATCTGGCTCTTAATCCAGACACTCAAAACGAGGGTACACATCCTGAGTCCAAACCTCCTAGATGTCCTACTCACCTGGAAGCTTGTCCACTGGAATCACTGGAGCCAGGAACCCAGGCTTTTGGGGTCCATCCTTCCCAGCTGGTCTCAGTCTCAGCCTGGAGCACAAAAACGTAGCTGTCTCCCTGACAATTTGTACATCTCTGTCTCCTCCAAAACAGTGTATTAGTAAACGGTGAGGAGAGAAATCAGTGAAAATAATGAAGTGGGGGTTGGAGGGAGGAGGGGGGAGTTGTTCCAGAATCAGAAAGTTTCACTGGGAAATCATGAAGGGCGGGAATGGGTGTGGTCTGTGGGTATCAGAACATCTGTGTGGGATCAGAATTTGAGGGGCCCTTGGCAGTTACTTACCAGAGCCCCAGTGCCAGAGCCCCAGCTGCCAGTCCCAGGAAAGAGAAGATCCCCAAAGATGCCAGCACTGCTACCTGCTCCAGGGGGTCTCTGTGGTCTGAGAGGGAGGGTCGCATGCCACTGTGAGAGAGAGGCTGCCTGACCAAACCCTTTCTCTCCGGGGCTTTCCCGTCCTATACAACCTTTGTTCACCTGCCCAAGCTTACCAAGTGGCCGTGGGTCTGGCAGGAGGGAGGGCCTGGGGGGAGCGGGGCTGTCTGCCTGAGGCTCCTCCTCCACCTGCTTCTGTGTCTGTCCCCCAGCTGGTATCTCTTCCGGTAGGGGCCCTGAAGGGAGGTGAGACCTGAGGAGACCTGTCCACATGGGGTGGGGGCGGAAGATGGGGCCTGCCAGGGGACGCGAGGGCCTGGCTTGGACACGGGGTGCCCAGGAGGTGGAAGCTGAAAGGGTAGAGCCAGCTTCTGGGGGCCTAACGGAGGTGGAGGCTGAGGGGCAGGGCTTAAGCTGGGGCGGGGCTGTGGACAACCAAGGCTGAAGACTGGGACCTCAACGGCCATGCTTGAGTGGCAGGACATGTGCATGCAGCCCACTTGCACACCCGTCCAGCCAACAGATGTGGTGGGAGGGCCCACTGCCCGTGCCCTGGGCTCAGTCTCTCACCGGTGCTTGGAGTCCCCCAGGCCTCAGGACTCCAGGCACTCCAGGTGCCAGCATCCAGAAAGTCCCTGGCACTGACCCGTACAGCGTGGGGCAGCCCAGCCACAGCATCCGTGATCACCTCCTCCAATCCAGCCGGCTCCACCTGGGAATGAAGATGGTTCTTTGGCCCATTATCCAGGTTGTAAATGCCAAGCCTACCTGCCCCCAACCTTAGTTAGCAAAGAGCACCCCTTCCTCCCAGTCCCGTCCCTGTCAGACCGGTGGAGCTGCCTGGGCCTCACGTTGGTGGCTGGTGGTGTCAGGTGTACACCTAGTGTTTGGAAGACGAAAGTGCATAATGGTTACATAGGCTGTGCCATCAGACTGCCTGGGTTCAAATCTTTGCTGTAACACTTACTGAGTGACCTTGGGCCACTCTGTGCCTTGCTCTCTTCATTTGTAAAATAGAGGTGACTATACCTGAATAAGATAATGCATGTAAAATGTGTAGGACCGTGGCTGGCAGACAGGTGGTGCTCAATAAATATCGGGCATTATCTGAGGCAGCTGCTTCCCAGACTTGATGCTAGCCAATCTTTAACATCTTCAGAGGTAGAAATTCACTACTGTCCTCATCTGGGTATAGAATGTTTATGTGAGAATGTGCCTCTGGGTGAAAGGCACTCCTTTTCCTAGGAAAGTCATTTGTAAAAAGCTACTCCTGTCTTCCCACAGAGGGGCTGACGTCAAAGTTACAGCCCCACAGGGCAGAGGCTAGGCCTACCAGGCCCTGCTGCAAACCCCAGCACCCAGCACAAAGACTCGCCCATGGAGAGCACTCTACTGGAGGAGGTGACAGGGCTTTGGTGACCTGCCAGTGTGCCAGAAAGCCAGGCAGAATAACCAGGAACATGAAACCAGAGGCAGAAGCCATAGCCCCAGACTGGGACATATTCCAGGCCTCACCGTGGACCAGGCTGGATGCTGCACTGGACGGTACTGCAGTCGGAACTTGAGCAGAAAGTGGGGCTGGCGGGGCCAGGAGGCAGGGTACATCCAGCTGGCATGCAGGCGGCGGGGATAGCCAGGGACCGACTCGACGCGAAGCCCTTGGGGAGGGTCAGGGCGCACTGAGGGTGGTGGAGACGCGAAGTCAGGACGGGCGACAGGTACCTATCCCTTCCCCACCACCTCCCAAGGGAAGGTGGGTATATGCCTAAAGGTACCTGAGGGAGGCACTTCCAAGGGGGTTTGGGGAAATCCTAAGCTTGATCACCCTTTGGATCATCCTTTGGATCCTCAGGACTTGTCTGTCATCCTTATTATAAAATGAGCTAGGGCGCCTGGGTGGCTCAGCCGGTTGGGCATCCCACTCTTGGTTTCAGCTCGGGTCATGATCTCAGGGTCGTGGGATTGGGCCCACGTCGGGCTCTGTGCTCAGCATGGAGTCTGCTTGTCCCTCTCTAGCCCTTAGCTAGAGCTTTAGTTCCCCCCTCCCACATACGGATCAAAAGGAAAGAGGGGCCAGCAAGGGCTTACACTGGGCAGGAAGGACATGAGACACGGCTGCCTTCAGCACAGGCCCTAGAAGCAGGGGCAACTCTGGAGCTAGGCACCCAGGAAAGATTTGTGGGGCAGGCACCCAGGAAGGACTTGTGGGCTAGGCACCCAGGAAGGGGTAGTGGCAGCAGCCTCCAGAGGCTGAGGTAACCCTGCCTCCTAGGCTCTGATCTCTTTGGCTTCTTAGTCTCCACGGTAGCTACCTACGTGCTAAAATGAGGTCTATGTCAGAAGGGAACTGTTTGGCAGGTGGAGGTTCCATGTTGGGAGATCTGTACCCTGGAGTCCATTCGGGGTCTCTGAGGTGGGGATCTGAGGGGGCAGCAGGAACAGGCAGGTAGGTACTCACAGATGCTCTGCAAGCTCACGTCCAGCAGGCGTGTGCTGGCCCCCAGGGGGTTCACCTCAGTCACATTTATTCGGTACTGGCTCCAGAACTCGGCCCCATGGACTACACAGCGGGCAGCCCCTGGGGGATCCTGGGGGCATGGCCAGGGTCCTGTGGATGGACTCATCCTAGGAGGGAGGATGTGGTCTTGGGCTTTGGAAATGCTCATTGTGGGGTCTAGCTGGAACCCCCATCCTCTCCCTTATGTCCTACCTCAGGCCATCAGCTCCTGGTACGGTCTTCTTCCTGGCAGGGAGGGGGCCATCTGAGGTCAGGAAGGAAAAGAGGATCCTTCCTCTCTCCAAGGCCTTCCTCAGGACCTCGTTCACTGCCTCCCATACCCACGTTGTGCCTACACACCCAAATGTATAGGCATACACACCCAATTATGCACACACCTGTAGGAGGTGAGGTAGCGGGTGGGTAAACCGCTGACCTGACTGGGACTCCAAGTGCAGGAAAAGTTCTCATAGTCAGCTGCTTGGCAGGAGACAACAGGGCGGGCTGGGGGGTCTAGAGGCAGAAAGTGCAACTGGAGTCTGAGAAGTCCCAGGTCCTTCCCATCCTAGAGGGCTTACTCAGGGCCTGGATTTCCTCAGGAGCCCCTTGCCTCATCACTGCCACCCAATACTCCCTCCCCAACTCACAGCCCAGCTGTAGCGTCACAATGCCCCCAAGTACACCATCCAGGGTCCGGCAGATGTAGGTGCCTTCGTCAGTGCTGTCTGCCCGGGCCAAGACCAGTTCATGCCCTAGCCCAGAGTCAGGTCCCTGGAGCAGCCTTGTCTCCCCGTCCCGAAACCAGGACACCGGGGCCCTGGGGGTGAGATGAGGTGATGACAGAGGGAAGATTTAAAGTGTAAGCCATGCCACAGCTCTCCATTGGCTTCTCACTGTGCTTGCAATAAAACCCAGAGTTTTGTAAGTCCTTTAAGTTCAGGGGCTTACAAAGCCCCTGGTGATCCAGCCCTTGCCTTCCTTTCCTTCTTCAGCTCCTCCCTCTCTCCCCCTCACCCACTACACTCCAGTCACATTGGTCTTCTTTCTGTTCAAGAGTACTGAGCTCATTCACACTTCAGGGCATTTGCACTAGCTGTTCCCTCTGTCAGGAATGCCTGTACCCCAACCTGTGCATGGCTGCCTCTTTCCTGACCCTAGAAATTATCTTCAATGTCACCTCCTCAGAGAAGCCTTCCTTGATTACCAAGAAAAAGTAACCAATCAGTTATCCTGTTCCACATCACTTTCTTTTGACTTTCTGCCCTGCAGGTACCACTCCCTGGCAAGATTCATATTTGCTTATTATCTGTCTGCCCTATTAGAATGTAACCTCTGCAAGGGCAGGCATCTTGCCAGGCTTAATCCCTGCTAGATCCCAGAGCCTAGGATAGACCAGGGATTCAGCAGGTGCTCAATACATGTTGGTTAAAATTTTCTGTTGAATAAGGATGGTTTGAGGGTTAGGACAGCTAGAGAGATGAGGATTATAGACACCGGGGGCAAGGATGGGAGGGGCACGAGGACTGGACTGAGTCAAGAAAGGGTCATGAATGTCAGCCCAGTGGGCAGGTGGGGCACTTACCCAGCAGTCACTCCAGGGCAACACAGTGTCATGGACCTGCCAGGCTGCCCATACTGGAACCCTGTGGAGGGCACTTCTGAGGAAAGGCTCTCCCTTTCCCTTTCTCCCATCCCAGCCCCCACTTAGCACGACAGGGCAAGTGGCAAACTTTTAAGCCCTGGGTGGGGTCATTGGGTCAAAGCATCATGTTATAATCTAGAGACAGAGGTCAGAAGACAGGGGAGAGAAGGAATGTTGCCAGGTTGGATGTCAGGGGGTGGGGGTCACAGATTAGGCATGGAAAGGGTCCACAGTGAGGGTGGCAAGTCAAAGTTAGAGTCATATAGCAGGATTCTTCATCTTCATCTCATCATCTCACCTGGGGGGCCCCAGGCCTGGGGACAGGGGGAGGCAGCGGACACTAGGGCTATAGCCACGGCCAGCAGGACCCTGCTCAACCCTGAGCAGCTGCTGCTCATCTGTGGGGAGAGAGGCAGGGTCAGCAATCCCCCATTCCCAGATGGGAGGCTAAAGCCTGCCTCCTCCTCTTCTAAACTGGGACTTTCTAGGAAGAAAACTAGTACCAAATGGGGTAAGGATATCAGAAAATATCTGGGGATCTGATCTAAGGTTCCCCTTTCCACCATACACCCAGTGCTGCATGTGCATACATGCAAACACACACACACACACACACACACACACACACACCCTCCATCAAAGTCCTGGGCCTAGGGCCCAGAACAAAAGCCGGAGGCGACAGACTGCGCCAGCAGTCCCCCCCCCCCGACACACACACACCACCCTTGGCGCCCACCCCTGGCACCAAGTGCTGGCACCAGCTCAGTCATTCCCATTAACTCCTCCAACCCAGCTGTTGGGAATTCCAGTGTCCACCCCCACCTGGCCCAGGGCTAGTCATTGCCTCTGGTTAACCTGAGACAGGCTTCATCAACCTTGGGTGGGGGGCTGTCAAAGTGGGTCTGAGCCCACGCTGTATTCCTACCACGAGGCCTAGCCCTGCTCTGGCTGCCAGGCCTCTTCTCTCCTGGGCCTGGCTCCTTGGGCCACTCATCTGGGCCTGACTCTGGAATCTTGTTGGTCTCAAGCCTGTGAGGCTGGATGGGGCTAGGGTGCAGGCTGAGGCTGCAGAGTTAAGCAGATCCAGATGCCTTGGCTGCTGCCAGAGGCTGGGGGTGGGCAAGGAGCCAGGGGATGGAGACAGGGTGTCGGGGAGGGGAGAGAAAGCTGAGAGGAGCGAGGAGCCTGCAGGGAAAAGGGGCCTGGGGTGGAGGCCACGGGATCAAGAGATGCTCCGAGATCAAGACTGGGAGGTGGTGGGAGTTCAGGGAGGCAAGGGCTGGTGTACGGCCGGCCGGCCGCAGGAACCAGAAAGGCAAAGGAGGTCACCACCGCTTGTGTATGGTAACCACCGCTTGTGGGAGCGCTGGGAGAGAGGGATTCCGGATGGAAGAGCAGGATGAGAAAGGCAGTGGGGAAGTGGCCATGGGGATAGGAGAAGGAGCAGATAGGCAGAGGGCCCAGGCAGGCAAGGGCTCCAAAAGAGGAAGAGCACAGACCCCTCCCAAGTAGAGCAGAACAAGGGCCTCCAAGTGTCTGTGTATCTGTCTGAATGTGTCTGGTGGCTCACACCCCCCAACCCCCACCCCAGCCACATTTACCCTGCTCAGCCCCGCCCTACCTCGGTGATCCCAGTGGCTGAGTGTCCATGGCCTCCAGGACTTCCACCAGCTACAGCACCCGTCTCAGCTCCACTCAGTTCTGGGACCCCAGAATCATCCCCTCCTTCCCCTTCCCTCCTCCGCCCCTCTGGGCCCTAGAGCTCAGCCGCCCTGAGCTAGGCCCCCACCTCCCTCTTTCCTCCTCCTTCCTCCCCTTTCACCCCCCTCCCACCCGAGGCCCTGGGAAGGGAAGAGGCCTCCCCCCAGTCTGGAAAGGAAGCCACAGGCACAGCCATGGCCAGCAAGAGGGAAAGGAGGGCTGCTCATGTCCCTGTCAGGGAGAGATTCCCTATGTTTTCACCCAGCCACATTCATGCCTGGACTCACTAAGCACAGTCAACAAAAAGACACTCCCTTGAACACACGTGGACATAACCAAATGAAAAATCAGACACAGACTCATGCCCCCACTCTTTTCACTCCCCAGCAAATATTTCCTTAGGGCATAGCTAGCTGTTTTTTGAGGGAAAGGGAGGCCCCAGGTTGGGGGGTATAAAGAAAATCCAGAGTCCAGTCCCTCCGCCCCTGGACGTTCCAGCCATTTCTCACCTCCCCCTCCACTCTTTGGGCCCCAGCATCAGGAAATGCCTTTGGTCCCTTGGTGCCAGATATACAAGACCCACACTTACCCTCAGACACACACTCTCAGATATAGCCACTCACAGTCACATCGATACACTCAGACATCCTCACTCAGACTCATACCCATACCCTCACACCACACACAGAACACTTAGCACTCTGCCCCTGGGATGGGGTCGCAGCATTCCCTAAAAGCAAATCCTCATAATGGTTTAAGTCCCCTCTTCCAGGGAGCTCTTAGAATGGCAGATCCCACATCTCATCACTCCTCCAGGCCCCCATGTAGCCAAAGAGACAAAGGTGAACAGGGGAGCTAGGAGGCACAAGGGTGCAGAGAGAGACAGAGATGTAGAGGATGTGAGAGGCAGATACACAGAGACACCTGGGGAGACAAAATTGTGAGGAGACACACACGACCGACAGCTCTAGGAAGACAGTAGTAGGGAGAGAAAAAGAAATAAAAGGAAACTGAGACAGGGAAACAGAAAATAAGCAGTAGACCAATGACAGAGATGCTAGAGCACAGAAAGGAAGGGAAGACACGTGTGTTGGGGTGGGTCTGTCTTTGCCGGACATTAAGCAGAAAGGTCAGTCCCACTGACTACTGAAGTCGGTCCCCGAGATACAACACAGCTCCACCCTCACACAGTCTGACACAGGACACAGGACACACACATAATACAAGTCTCTCACTCTCGCTCTGCCACTGCTGAAGTCACACAATGGCACACATAAATCCAGCCACCCACACTCACACAGGCAGACACAGTCTTAAACCCCACAGAGACCTTCTGCAAACCCAGTCCCCATGTGGTCACAGGCCCTCTCACACACAAGCAGGCAACCCAGTATCTCACCAAAAACTGCACATTGACGGAAACTGAATCCCACACTCGCACAGCCACACGCAGACTCAACCACATGCGCACCGACACACGCAGTCATATTAACTGACAGCTGCCCCAAGTGATCCTCCGTTTCAGGTCCACACACCGACGCCGTCACACACAGGCTAACAGTCACACGCACACACTGACAGTCCGTCCGCCAGGCCAGGCCCTTCAGATCGTTCACCACCCTGCCCCGCCCTCTCCTGGCAAGCCTTCCGCGGGTACTCCCGCCGGCCCCACCAGGCCTCACCTTCTGCGGCCTCCGCCGCCTGCGCCCTCCGCCCTCGCCCTCTGCCCCGGCCTCCACTCCCTCCCGCCCTGGGGCCCCCCGCAGAGGGGGCGGCTCCGCCCAGGCACCAATGGAAGGACGGGGGTGAAAAGGGAGGGGGTCTGGGCCCATTGGAGCCTCCAACTGCCAATCACCTCCACCCCACCTCTGCCGGACACTTCCTGTCCCGTCCGGGACTGAGGAGAGTGCTGGGGGACAGAGTCTGGAGCTGGATTCCTGGGTCCTCCCTACAGCCCTGCCCTCCTGGGACAGCAGGACTGGAAGTTTTCAGGCCCCTCCTCCTTCCAGCTTTGTCCAAAAACAAAGCCTCAAGTTCAGTGGCTCAGGAGCCATTGGGCAGGTGACTGGAGAAGCTGAAGGTGCCCCTGACTTCAGATAAGGAGGACTTGTGTGGGGCAGCGGTTCTCAAACTTTGCTGGACATTGTGGTTATAAAACTGCTAAGCCACACTCCAAACCAGTTACATCCGAATCTCTGGAAGCTGGCCTTGGCATCAGTGTTTAAAACTCCCAAGTGATTCCAAAACGCAGCCAAATCAAGACTGTAGGGTCAGGTGTTTGCGTAGGTGTATGCCTTAAGAAACCAGCCACCCCCATTCAGGGTTCACATCTACTCCCCAGTCAGTGAGGTCTCAAGGGAGATGTGTGCCATGTCTGTCTAAGTTCCTTCCAGACACTCCAAGTCCCAGACCCTACCCCTTCAGAGTCTCAAGGAAGAAAAAACCCTTGACTAGAAGTCAGGCAGCCAAGGTTCTCCTGGGCCAAGTCATCACTGTCTAGTCTTGGCATGATAGCCCTTCCCAAAATCAGTTGCCTTGAGAGAAGAATGAAGATAAAAAGCCTCCGGCCATCCTTGCATTGCTCACGAGCCCTATCCTCACCTATAAGTTTGGAAGGCCCTAGGTGGCATCAAGTCTCCTGGGTTGCATGCCCTATTATTGCCACGCAGTCATACAATCTTCCAAAGGAAACAGGTCCAGAAGGGAGGGGGCAGACTCAAGCTGCCCTCCTTAAAGGGCTGGTGCTCCTAACTCTGATAGCCCCTTCCCTGCCAGAGCTGTTTTCTTTCTTTCTTCCCCTGCAATGATTGCGGCACATGGGCAACACAAGTGTGCAGAGCCTGCCCATATATGCTGCATGTGAGAGTCTAGAGAATTCAAGGACACAAAGCCATGTACACATTCCCTACCCATCCCTTCAGCCCGTGGGCTGGAGCAGAGCCAAGCTGCAGCCACTCACAAAGCCAGGGTTCTGGCCAGCAGCCCAATGTCTGGCCACTGACCACTGGGACCAGGATCCTGCTCACCCGCTCCCCACCAAACCCTCAGGCCTAGGCTTGTTGAGCTGACGTATCATCCTAGGGGTAGTAGTGAAGAGGGCTCTGGCCTTCCCAAAGCCTTAGCCACAGACAAGAACTCAGGATTTTAAAAAATTTCTGTAACTGTGATGGCTTTGTTACTCCAGGAATAAGAGAATCTGTAGGCCAAACACAACATTGAGTATTCATTTTGTTCAGAGATTTGGGTGTAATTTTTGTACTCTTAAGTTCTTGCACATCTGCAGTCAAAGAAAAGTTGTGGCTGGTGCTGTGCCATCAGCCTTTAACCGAGATCCCTGAGGATTATAGTTCATACTTCTCTGTCATTAGAATATGTGATTAAAGTTTGAGAAACACAGTTTAGTTTTATTGATCCCACATCTTCCCAACCCTAGGCCCTGGTTCCCTCAAGCAGAAGGCCCTGTGGTCAGTGTGGTCAGGCGACAGTTGCTGTCTCCCTATCCTTCTGCCCCAGGCGGTAATGAACCTCAGGAACGGTCCTTAGTCTCTCCGCAGCCTGGAAGGGAACAGGGAGCAATCAGGGAGGATAAGGGCCACCCAGAATGGTGGTATGGAGCAGTATGGGTGGAACAGTAGTAACAAGTGCCTAGGTGGCACTGGGGGGAAGGCTTCTTGGACCAGGAGGCTGGCAATAAGGACCGCCAGAATAACTAGAGGATAGAGCCGAGCAGCTTCTGAGTCCTTAGGAATGCCTAGGTTATAGAGGTTTTCGGGGTCATGATTATTGGGCTCCCTTGGGGAAATGGGAGACAAAAGGAACCCAAGGACCCAGGGTGCTCTGAAATCTGACCTGCTCAGGGGTGAGGTCCCTCTGAGCCTGGGCAAGCATTTCATAGCCAACCATGAATTTCCGGACGGTGGCAGAGCGCAGGAGTGGAGGGTAGTAATGAGCATGCAGCTGCCAGTGATCCCAGTTGGCTCCAGCCTTTGATCCGGTGGGAGCCCCTGACAGGAAGAAGAGATAACTGGGGAGGGCCATTTTTTAGTTCTTCAGCTTAGCCCCTACCCCCAAATCAGGCTAGGTATCTGAAAACTACATCTCCCAGCATTCCTTGGAGTGAGTAGACCAGGCATTAAAACACTGGGAAACATAGTTTCACCAAGTTTGTTGTTCCACCTTCAGTCCCAGCATCCCTACTCGGGACACTTCCCCCCTCCCCCAACAAGTATTTCAAAGCCTGCTGGGGGTTGCAGTCCACTGAGCTTGGCCTCAGGACCTCAGAAATGGTGTTGGGGCTAGGTATGGATGCTCAAAAAGCCTTACCGTGCCAGCCCATGGAGTAGGGAAAGGATGTCTCAAATAGGTTGTCATACTTGGTCAAGAGCTTCTTCATAATAGAGGCTAGATCTGGAACCAGAGCCTGACTCAGCCTGGGGCCAAGATGCTGGCCCTACCAGAGCCATCCCCATCCTGTACATGGCCCCTGGGTCCCAGTAGGGAGACTCACCATCACGCTCAGCAGGGGTCAGCTCAGGAAGGCGCCGCACATGCCTCCGGGGCAGCAGCAGTGTCTGGAAGGGCCACACTGCCCAAAAGGGGACCAGTACTAACCAGTGCTCACTGGTTAAGACCAGACGTTCCTGGGCAGACCGAGTGGAGATGAAGTCATCAAGGGGGGGAGGGGGTTGTTGTCAGCAAATAGGCAGGGGAAGGAGAAAAAATATACCCAGAATCTGATGGCTTCTCATCACCTCCACCACTACCACCCTAATGTAAGCCACCATCATCTTTCCTTTGGATTATTGCTATGGCTTCCCGTCAAGTCTCTCTGCTCTTTCCCTTCTACCCTCCTCGTTCATACACCTTTTGCTTCTGGGGTGAGGTTAGGGGTTCCTTGGGAAAGCAGGGTCTGGCTTTTTCCCACCTTTCTGAGCAGCTCCTGGTGGCCATATTCCATTAGCAGGGGTTCTCCATGTTGACTCTGATAGGCCCGCTGAGATCGCTCCTCACGCTGGGCAATATCTGGCAGAAAACTGCTGGCCCACACCTGTCAAGGGGCAAGAGCCGAGAACTGGCAGGTCCCTCAGCCCCAAGCCTCCACATGACTTATTCTGTCCCTCCACTTCCCTTCCCCATGGTACTGCTTTGGATTCACCCCAGAAATCCACTGGAGCCCCTGACACACTTACCTGGCAGTGGGGATGGGGGTTGGAACAGCCCATCATGGCTCCTTTGTTTTCAAAGATCTATCAGGTAGAGGTACGGAGCTTTAGTAGCCAGAGAGACACTAGATCAGCCTCTCCCGACCACACCCTGTGAAAACAGGAATACCGCTTCCCAGCACCAAAGCTGCACCACCTGCTCCCTGCCCATCCAGGGTAGGGGCGCAACCTCACAGACCTGCACCCAAGGGTACCGGGCTCCCAGCTCCTCTGTCACTGCAGCCCATGCATCGATGACAGTTCGGATCTCAGGGATTGACATGAGTGGCAACGTTACATCGGACCAGGGGTGGAAGCACATGACCTTACTGGGTGGTGCGGGAGGGAGAAATGACAGAGATATAGGGCTTGGCTGTGCTAGGGGCAGGGCTCAACCCTAGTGCTCAGTCCAACCCAGGGCTGAAGGTAAGAGAGGAAATCCATAGTTACCAAGCTCCTCGAGCAGCCTCTGTTTGGAAAAGGGGATGATCACTGGGTCCTGAGATAAAGGGGTGTCACTCTCTGTAACAGAAGTCCCCCAAGAGGTCCAGCCTCTCTTCCCCCACAAAAGCAGCTAGAGCCAGGTTACCTGGATTGGGGGCATCAGGCTGCAGAGCTGGGAAGTCGTTGTCAAACAGGAAGGTGCCATCATAGTAGGGATTCACCTACTGACAAGGATTGGCTAGAAGCATCTGCTGCTCCCTAAACCACCAGTCATGTGGCAGGCTTCAGGGGCTGGACAGGCTACAAAGAGGGTGTGGAAGACCCGCTGTGGGGTCAGAAAGACTTGGTGGGACATAACACAGGAGACCCACTCCCTTGTGGGTGAGGGGCAGCTCTAAGAGGGAGAAGTACTCCTGGCCCAGTTGCAGATGTAGGTTCTAAAGGCTTACCTCTCCATTGGCCCGTGTGGCCCCGGGACACAGAGGGTTGTGGGGGTCGTGGCGGGGAACTGTCTTCAGGAGCGGGGGCTCTACTTGCCCCTGCCAGGGCCGCTTCATGCGGTGAGCTGACACCAGCACCCACTCATCCTGTAGTGGGTTGTAGCGGATATGCTGATGTTCTGGGGACAGAGAGGCAATATCAGTCAGCAAAACTCTCTGACCCTCTCTGCCCTGGGTCTCACCCACCAGCTGACCCAAGCTCGGAAGCACCCTCTCAGCCCTGCCTGCTCAAGAGCCAAAGGCCCAGGCTTGAGCTTTCCCAGCTCGTATTAGCCTGGGGTCCCCACTCAGGCGCGCCAGCTTGGTGGGGTGGGCGCGCCGATCTGGGGGAAGGGACGATAACTTTCTAAGCAAAGGGAGGGCTCGGCTCCGGGTTCCAGCAAGTCCCAGACGCCCTGCAGTTACCGCTCGCCCGGAAGGTTGTGGCCGTGACGTCTGCCTCTGGCGCCTCCCGGCGCTGCTCAGGGATTGATCCGCTGCGCGACATTAGGCCACTTGCGTGGGTGGGGATCGTCTGGAACGCGACAAAGCGGACTCTCACCCATCTCCGGGTCCGCCCCGCCCGCACCCGATGATTGGTTAGCCTCCAGCACGTGACTGCCTAAGGGCCCGCCCGCCCAATCGCGGGCGGGGCTCAGGAAAGCCTATGGCTTTGGGGGCGACTTTGGTCATCCCAGTACACCCCTGGGCCAAGTCACTGCCCTAAAAGAATCTCTGTAAAAGCCGATTATTGCAGATCCTTCAGCTCCATGACGCTTACAAGATTTCTTTGCTGAATTCAGTAGTTCATTCGCTCATTCATTCAGCAAATATTTACTGAGTATCTGTGTGCCAGGCACCTAGTCTCCATATGGGACAAAGGGATGCCCCTGCACAAGTCAGGCATGGTCTCTGCTCCCGCAGCTTACACTCTAGGGCCAAGTAGGGGTATAACCCTGGATCCACAATTACTTCACTTACTTCCTCAATGGCTATGGTGGAGGAAAAGCAAAATGGCATGGGGGTGAGGGTGGGAGTGATCTGCTTCAGCAGAACCCTGGCCTCCAGTTATTACCTGGAGGAGTGGATTGTTCACGGAAGTCATACCCCGTCCCCTCCAGGCAAGAGAAACAGGTTTAGGAAAAAAAGGCTAAGTAACCATATTCTCTCTCTTATATGCTCATACTGAAAGCACAAGAAGTGAGCAGTGTAAGAGGGCTATAAGAAATCTGAAAGTGTATGGGGCGCCTGGGTGGCTCAGTCTGTTAAGTTCAGATCATAATCCCAGGGTCCTGGGATCAAGCCCTGCACTGGGCTCCTTGCTCAGCAGAGAATCTGCTTCTCCCTCTCCCTCTCGCTCCCCTTGCTTGCACTCTCTGTCAAATAAGTAAATAAAATTAAAAAGAAATTTTTTTAAGTAAAGATTTTATTTATTAGAGAGAGCACAGGCAGGGAGAGTGGCAGGCAGAGAGAGAAGCAGGCTCCCATTAGGAGGGAGCCTGACATGGGGCTCTATCCCAGGACCCTGGGATCATGACCCAAACCGAAGGCAGACGCTTAACTTACTGTGCCACCCAGGCGCCCAGTAAATAAAATCTTTTTAAAAAAAAGAGGGAAAGAAAAGAAAACACACCTTCTTATTAAAAGAAGAAATCTGAAAGTGTGGACAGGACCCAACTGCCGGTAGCTCCAGCCAGGGGTGTTTCCTTTACACTAGGATTAAATTCAAATTAATTCCTCCCCTGGCACTTTTAAAAAGACATCTAAATATTGTTTGAACCTCCTCCTCACTCCACAGTGAAGAACAGAAGCCTAAGGTCACCCAGAGGAGTAGTGGCCTAGCTAAGATTTGAACCCAAGTTTCCAGGCTCTTCTCGCTGCTCAGTTTAGAGACTCAAGACAGAAACCTAGTGAGCTAGGAGCTCCACGGTAGCGGGAAGGCCCCTTCCCCCAACCCAGGCCAGGCCAACCCAGGTGTTTTGCAGCTCAGATGCAAAAACTGGGTCGTTGGTCATTTACCTAATCTCTGCCCTAGGTCCTCAGACTGGAATCTGAAGAGGCTACTAGGTAGGGGGCAGGGGGCAGGGAACTGAGAAATGAGGATTTTACCTACTATACCACTGGGGCTTCATTCTTTGGGGTAGGGGTGAGGAGAGCCGGGATGGAAGATTTGTTTTCCTCCTCTCTCAGCCATCTTTGTTGTTGGAGTGATTGGATTTTGGAGGCAGCCCCATTTTCCCAAGAACACCAGTGCTTCAGTGCCACTCCTTGGATCATGCTGATGTAGTTTTGAATGTAGTTGAGGTCCAGAGCCGACGGCCAAGAAAGCATTCTTGAGACATCTTTGGTGCAAAAAGGTGATTTTATTAAAGCAGGGGGACAGGACCCTGGGCAGAAAGAGCTGCTGCACCAGGGTTGTGAGGGGTGGCTGATTATATACTTGGGAGTTGGGGGTAAGGAAAAAGGGAGGTTTTTAAAAAAACTTTCATATGCTAAAGAGGACCTACAAGATACCGGACGCCTTGCCATTGTCAAGTTAAGATTGTTTTTTTCCTCTAGTAAAGCATTAACGTTAAGACAGCTGAGATCGGGCGCCTGGGTGGCTCAGTTGGTTAAGCGACTGCCTTCGGCTCAGGTCATGATCCTGGAGTCCCGGGATCGGGTCCCGCATCGGGCTCCCTGCTCAGCAGGAAGTCTGCTTCTCCCTCTGACCCTCCCTCCTCTCATGTGCTCTCTCTCTCTCTCTCAAATAAATAAATAAAATCTTAAAAAAAAAAGACAGTTGGGAGCTTCCTTCTAGAAAATAGGTTATTGATAAATGTCACTAAAATATTTGTAAATTGAGGGAGACTCATGTCTCGCAGGATTGTGATCTCTATAAGTTAACCATTTGTTTTTCCTTTCCTTAGCTTTAGGGCAACCAGCAGTGTCTGAGGAATGTCCCACCTGTCCCAGGGGGTGGGGGGGGGCTTGCAGGGTGTCAGCTTGTGCTTTGTCCTCAGCTTGCCTTCTGCTCCCTCATCAGTGCCCGCTAACTCCTCACACCCTTCAGAAACATCTCTTCAGGAACATTTCCAAACCTCTCCTCTGTCTCCCAAGATCACTTTTTGGGGGAAGAGTACTATGACTGAGATGGGGCCTACCGAGCCCCTCCCCTCCAAGATCTCTTCTACAATGTTGTTCAAAAGAAAACTGTAGGCCCAGTCCACAAGAGCCAAACTGTGGAAAGAGCCAAGATGTCCATCGACAGATGAATGGATAAAGAAGATGTGGTATATATACACAATGGAATATTATGCAGCCATCAAAAGGAATGAGAGCTTGCCATTTGCAACGACGAGGATGGAACTGGAGGGTGTTATGCTGAGCAAAATAAGTCAATCAGAGAAAGAAAGACATGTATCATATGACCTCACTGATATGAGGAATTCTTAATCTCAGGAAACAAACCGAGGGTTGCTGGAGTGGTGGGGGGTGGGAGGGATGGGGTGGTGGGGTGATAGACATTGGGGAGGGTATGTTCTATGGTGAGCGCTGTGAATTGTGCAAGACTGTTGAATCACAGATCTGTACCTCTGAAACAAATAATGCAATATATGTTAAGAAAAAAAAAAAGAAGATAGCAGGAGGGGAAGAATGAAGGGGAGTAAATCGGAGGGGGAGACGAACCATGAGAGACGATGGACTCTGAAAAACAAACTGAGGGTTCTAGAGGGGAGGAGGGTAGGGGGATGGGTTAGCCTGGTGATGGGTATTAAAGAGGGCACGTTCTGCGTGGAGCACTGGGTGTTATGCACAAACAATGAATCATGGAACACTACATCAAAAACTAATGATGTAATGTATGGTGATTAACATAACAATAAAAAATTAAAAGCACCAAAAAAAAAAGAAAAGAAAAGAAAAGAAAACTATAGGCCCAAATTGGTATCACATATGTCAAATTTTCAAACCAGGGCTTAATGCCTAATCTGTGGTTTCAACTTCCCCAGAAATGTAGTCTTCCCTGGTTGGTCAGGAATTTTGCGATTAGCACCAATGAGTCCCTTCCTGGGCCCTCTTCCCCAAAGGAAGCCGAGGTAATCTGCATAATAAGATCCCCTGCTTTCCCCCCTAAGGCAAAAGGAACTTGCCTGGCCTAATCCTTTTCTAGTAACTTTCTTATCCCAGACATCTTCCTATAAAAACCTTCCACTTCGGGGGCACTGTAAGTGTCCGATTCTTGATTTTGGCTCAGGTCACAATCTCAGGGTCTTGAGATCGAGCCCCGAGTCAGCTCCACACTCAGCGGGGAGTCTGCTGGAGAGTCTCTCCCTCTTCCTCTGCCCCCCCCTCCTATGCATGGGCACTCTAAATAAATAAATAAATATTTAAAAAAATAAAAATAAAAACCTTCCATTTTGCACACCTCCTCCTCGGAGCTCCCCTCTACTTGCTAGATGGTGTACTGCCTGATTCATGAATTGTTTAATAAAGCCAATTAGATCTTCAAATTTACTTGGTTCAGTTTTGTTTCTTAACGTCTAGAGAATACGGCTGTGATCAATTTTTTTTTAAAAAAAGTGTGTGCTAGAGAAGCCTTCTGAAAGACCAGGGGAACTGCAGACCCAGACAGTCCCAGAGAGTTCTGCCTAAACAGGGGCATACAGACCAGATTTTGGGGTTAGTCCTGGTCCTCAGGGTTAAGAGAATGGTCAGCTCAGGAGTGTCGCAGGAGCCAGAGCCAATACAAAAACGTTCCCTCCGTCATGCAGTCTCCTCTAGATAATCCCTTCTTTATCTTTCCCTTCTTGGCCAAGTTTCTCAAAAAATAGTCCATCTTCCCAGCCTCTACTCTTACCGGCACAATACACTGTAACATGTCTAGTGGCCTGTATTAGGTTAAGTAATCTTAGTTGCTGTAGCAAATGACACCCCACCCCCCAAACTCAGTGGCTTAGCAACACAGTCCATTGGGGGGGGGGGGGGCAGCACTCAGAATTCTCCACTACTTCTCTGTAACTAAGATAATAGATGAGGGAAGAGCGAGAATGTAAAGAATTTCACAGGTTTTAGGAGCCAGACCTGCCTGGAAGTAGCATACGTAATTTCTGGCTACACTTCATTGGCCAGAATACAATCATATGGCCTCATCTAACTACAGAGTATACTGTGGAATGTAATCTGGCTGCCCAAGAGCAAAAGGAAATAGATTTGTGAATGTATAGCATCATCTCTGCTATATGCCCCTACTGAGAAACCTAATGACCATTTCCCATCATTTTATCAGAACTCTCAATTACCTTTGACTGTGTTGACCCTTCATTCCATCACTATCATGTGTGATGCTATGCTCTTCCAGTTCTCTTCTCCTTTGTGTTTTATTTATATAGCAAACACATATGTCACCATTTGCGAGGCACTAATTGCTTTATAAATATTAACTCATTTAATTTTCATCACAATGAAGGTATGTACTATGAGGTAGGTACTTTTATTCATCCCATTTCACAGATGAGCAAACTGAGTCACAGGGTTTAACTAACTTACCCAAGATCACGCAACTAGTAGGTGGCAGGAGCCAGGCTTTTAATCCAGTCCAGCTCCAGAGTTTCTTTCTCAATCCCTGCACTTTGTTGCCTCTTTTCCCCTTTGCTTCTCTTCCTTTTATCATTTCCCTCCCCGTAACCCTGTTGGCTTACAACGCCCTCCTCTCACATTTTGTGCTTCAAAGATTTTTTTTAAAGACTTTATTTATTTATTTGACAGAGACAGAGACAGCAAGAGCAGGAACACAAGCAGGGGGAGTGGAAGAGGGAGAAGCAGGCTTTCCGCTGAGCAGGGAGCCCGATGTAGGACTCGATGTGGGACTCGATCCCAGGACTCTGGGATCATGACCTGAGCGGAAGGCAGCCGCTTAACGACTGAGCCACCCAGGCGCCCAACATTTTGTGCTTCAAAACAAAGAATGAATCGTAGGCTCCAAAAAGACCCCATGTTGTCTCTTTACGGTGCCTTTGTTCTTGGAATAGGCCTCATTCGCTAGAATGCCCTCCGCATTTCCCTTAAACACATCGCTCAGGCGTCACCGCCTCCAGAAAGCCTTCCGTAACATTTCTAGGCAGAAGCGCCTCCTCCCACTTTGTGTGCTAGCAAAGGAGACAATCACAAGTCCCGGAAGGCTCTGCTTCCGGGCTCGCCTGCTTCACCTGTGAGCCCAAGCGGGCCAGTCCATTCTGAGTGTCACGGCCACCTAGCCCCACCCACACTCACACCCCCGCCCACACGTGGTATGGCACTCGAAGAGACCCAGCCTGTAGGCCCTAAAGGGAACAGTGAGGATGGCTTAGTCCCGCCCCCTCGCATCACGCGCGAGGCTCCGCCCCATCCCTTGGCGCTCCCCGCTCCCCGAGAGGAAATGGTTCAAGCCGAGGGGCGGTGCCCGGGTGTCCGGACTGTTCTGATTGGCCAGGGCGAGCCGTACCACGGCTATGGCGGGGGAACGGTAGTGGACTGCGCGCTGCAGGTTTGGAGGCAGTGGGAGTCACGGGTCCAGGCCCCAGTTTGTTCCTTTGCTTCTCTGCCAGTCCGCCCGCCAGGATGCAGTGGGCAGTGGGCCGGCGGTGGGTGTGGGCCGCGTTGCTCCTGGCTGCTTCAGCTGTGCTGGCCCAGGTGGTCTGGCTCTGGCTTGGCACGCAAAGCTTCGTTTTCCAGCACGAAGAGATCGCGCAGCTGGCCCGGCAGTATGCGGGTGAGCCGACGGATGACCGGGCGAGTGAATGGGTGGAGGGCAGAGGCCTGGGGAGGCCCGAGCCGAGCTGGGAGTTTCAGAGGCGCCTTTCCCGAGTTCGGAGTGGTGCTGGCTCTGATTGTGTTGTTCCTCTGCCCCCGCCAGGGCTGGACCACGAGCTGGCCTTCTCTCGGCTGATTGTGGAACTACGGCGGCTGCACCCAGGCCACGTGTTGCCCGACGAGGAGCTGCAGTGGGTGTTCGTGAACGCGGGCGGCTGGATGGGCGCCATGTGCCTTCTGCACGCCTCACTGTCCGAGTACGTGCTGCTCTTCGGCACCGCCCTGGGCTCTCGCGGCCACTCGGGTCAGTGTTGGCGGCGGGCCGAACTGGGAGGCTGGGGCTGTACAAGGGCTCATGCCCTCCTTTCTGATGTTTGGCCAAGCCATGTATTGGCGCTGATACCCTGATACTCGGTGTCCATCTGATTGTCCCTCAGGGCGCTATTGGGCTGAGATCTCGGACACCATCATCTCTGGCACTTTCCACCAGTGGAGAGAGGGCACTACCAAAAGTGAGGTCTTCTACCCAGGTGGGTAGGGGGGCTCAGTCAGAGAGGTGGGTCGCTTCGTTCTGGGGTGCCCATAGTTGGAGGAGAGCCATGGCATGGAATGGGGGTCGTTGGGGACTCTTCCCTGGTTCCCTTATCCCCGCAGATAAGCCACAGGTCGTTGATTGAAGCAGGTCCAAGGACCCCAGTTGCTTTCTACTGTCAAAAGGAAACAAAACATAACAGCTTCCTGTTAACTCTGTCTAATTTTATCTACCAAGATACTGTTTTATTCATCCAACATTCCAGCAGTTGTTGGGGAGACAGTTGGGTAATCAGATAGGTTGTCATACCCCCCAAAGACAAGACAGACCATTGTCTTCCTTGTTTCTGTGGTGAAACATTTTACATAAAAAGTAGAGCTTTGGACTTCCACATAAGTTTGAGGTTAAGTGTTACAGGCATGACAGGCATTATAATTGAACAGCTACATTTCTCAGAGAACCAAACAAGTCTTATTATTACCCCTCCCTCTCTAACAGGCCCGGCCCAAGTTTAGCTAAATTTCTGCCTAACATGAGTGAGGCTTGAGAATGCAGACTTCCAGGACTCCCATATAGTGGCCCATGGCTGGGTGAGGTGGCCCTCCCTGGCTCCCCTCCCCCACCCCCGGGCTCCCAGAGAGGATGTGAGCCAGGTGATGCCACAGAGGAAAACTTAGGAGTGGCTATCTTGGCTCCTTACTCTTCCAGTTGGGCGATGAGGCCAGTGAGGTAAGGCTTTTTCCTTTCCTGAAGCTCCTGCTCTGTTCCCTACCCCTAGATAGCCCACGGGTCAGGGAGGTGGCAGCAATGGAAGGGCAGGGCTAGACTTCTTATGGGGGTGCTCGCTGTTCCCCAGGAGAGACCGTGGTGCATGGGCCTGGTGAGGCAACGGCTGTGGAATGGGGGCCAAACACATGGATGGTGGAGTATGGCCGGGGTGTCATCCCATCTACCCTGGCCTTCGCGCTGGCTGACACAATCTTCAGCACCCAGGACTTCCTCACACTCTTCTATACTCTTCGCGCCTATGCCCGGGGCCTCCGGCTTGAGTTCACCACCTACCTCTTCGGCCAGGACCCCTGACCAGCCAGGCCTGAAGGAGGACCTGTGGATAGACAGGAGCGGGCAGGCCCGCATACATCCACTTTCTGGAGCCCACATGAAAAGACAGGGACATATTCACAACATGCAACTACTAAGTTCCTGGTGTACGAGCAGGGACATACATGCGTATACAACCAAACATAGAGACTCCTGGGAACATATGGGACATACATGCAGATAGAATCCCATGTGTACAGCAGCATCATGCACTCACACCCATCCAGAGAGGGAGCCCCACATATACCAAAAGGGCCAGTCACATTGAGATACACATACTACAGGCTTGACTCACTAACTCAGGCCTTTCCAGAGCTTCCCTGCCACCAGTCAGGGCTCTGGAGTTAAGGATGGGTGTGGGTATTATCCTCTGTCTGGGCCTGACCCTTCGATCCAGCAGCAGTTGAGGGGGGAAGAAGATGAAAGGTTGCCTGTGGAGGCCCCCTTCATCTCCCTGTCCTCACCATATGCCTTACCCCCATTCTCTTCCCCTGCTGTGCAAGTGCTCTCGAGGTCTGTCCCCCACCCTCTCAGCAACTTCGTCCACTGGGGAACCATAAGAATGGAGAATGCTGAGGTCAGGGTCCTATCCTGAAAGACCCCCGCCCCCAACCCCATTCATCCCTCAGGAGTATGGTGGGGAGGCTGGCCTCAGCGCAGGGCCCACTGCTGGGCAGGGGACCTAGAGGGGTTAGCCTAGGTCCAGGGAGCCATCCCTGGCCTACAGAAGGCCTTTTTTGCACACATACACCCCCATCACAGCTTTCAGACACTGCCTTTGATGCACTGTCTGTCCATCTGTCTCTGTTAATAAAGACCTTTTGAACAGTTTCATTTCTTCGTGTGTCTGAACAGTAGAAAAACTTGCTAATGTGAAGAAATTAAGGGCTGGGAGATGGTGTGGGTTTTGATCTTGCCTTACTCCCGTCAGTGCAATTCTGGTAGTCCTGGGAATCCAATCCTGGATGGCCACGGGGTGGCAGTACATACTCGTTTTTGAGCTGAAGGAGGCACACTATCCTTTTGTCTGTTTTCAGGACATCATGCCCACCCCTACCCAGAGAAGTTCTTCCTCTCCAGTTTTCCTTCTCCAGGACACCTGACTTATAGGAGCCCCCAGGGGTGGAGAGCAGGGACACTACCTGGTGGTGTCTGACGTAGGTGGGGTTGGCACTAGGATGAAGCAAAAGAGGTGCCTAAGTTGCACTCACTCCCAGGGACACTGCATTTGCCTTCTTAAATTTTGCACACTGGCACCTCACTTGCCTCACCTTCCTCCTGGCCCTGTTCTGAGGTTAAGTAAGACCCAGGCCACTGTTACTTCTTAGGCTTCCTGGTATATTAACAGAACAAAATTGGTTATAAAAATATACAATTTATTTTTTAAGATTTTATTTATTTGAGACAGAGGGAGAGGGAGAAGCAGACTCCCCGCTGAGCAAGGAGCCCAACATGGGGCTCAATCCCAGGACCCTGAGATCATGACCTGAGCCCAAGGCAGACGCTTAACCAACTGAGCCACCCAGGTGCCCCCAAAATACACAATTTTTATATACAAACTCAACATTCTCTAAAGTTATTTATTTATTAGAGCACAAGCAGGGAGAGAAGCAGGCCCCCTCCCGAGCAAGGAACCCGATGCGGAACTAGATCCCAGGACCCTGGGATTATGATCCAAGCTGAAGGCAGATGCCCAACTGACTGAGCCACCCACGCATCCCCAGACTCAACATTCTAATGAACGACAACACAAAAGACTACATGTATAACCATTTGGAAACAACATCAAAAGTTTCAATTTGTGGCTCTGAGTGAATGTGAGGCCAGGCAAGATGGCCATTCCGACATTTCACTACCACCACCATGTTGGCCATGACGGGTCCTGGCTGGGGCTTCTCCACTGGGTTGCAAAGTCAAGCTCCTAAGGATCTCTCCCACCCTGTAACCCAGCTCTGCCTCTAGGCTCCGAGACTACATCTATCAGGAATGCCCTAGCTCCCCTTGTCCTCTCTCATTTCCTCATAAGAGTAGGCTCCCAGACTCCTCCCTATCTCAGTTGCTAGGTGAGTTGGTTGAATGGTTATTTCTTAACTTTCGTCTGACACAGTTAATCGCTCTTAAAATACTCAGCTTCCAGTATACTACGCTTCCTAAACTGGCTCCTTTGCTCTTTCTTATCACCTTAACTCCTAAATTGGCTCCTTTGACTTCCCAAGACTCAATCCTCAAACTTCTCTATCTACGCCCCTCCCAGGTGTTCTCAACCATCTATGTCTTTTTTTTTTTTTTACAGTTTCATCAAAATATAATTGACATATAACATTCTGTTAGTGTAAGGTGTACAACATGATTCACACCCATATGTATGGTGGAATGATTACTACAGTAAGTTAACATCCGTCACCTCACAGTTACAAGTTCTTTTTTTCTTGAGGTGAGAACTTTAAATATCTACTCTCAATCTACTTTCCAATTCTAAATATAGTATTTAATATAGTAATGTACTATTAAATAATGTGTTAGAGCTCTAAGCTCCACATTACATCCGCAGGACTTATTTATCTTATAACTGGAAGTTTGTGCCTTTTGACCACCTTTCCTCATTCCTCCACTACCCCCCCACCCTGCCCCCATGCCTACCCACCCCCTGCTTCTGGCAACTATCAATCTGTTCTGTTTCTGAGTTTGGATTTTTGTAGAGTTCGCATAGAAGTGAGAACGTACAGTATTTGTCTTCATCTGACTTACTTCACTTAGCATAATGCCTGCAAGGATGAATGGATAAAGAAAATGGTATATATGTGTGAACGTCCGTATATACATACAGTGGAATATTATTCAGCCATAAAAAGGAAACCCTGCCATTTATAACAACACAGATGGATCTTGAGGACCGTCTGTGTCTTGACTCCTATTTTTTTGTCTTAACCTAAACCTCTGAGCTCTAGGTTCAGATATCTGACTGCCTCCATCTCTTCTTGATTGTCTCATTGCATCTCAAACTTAAAATGGCAGCGCAGGGGCGCCCGGGTAGTTCAGTCAGTTAAGTGTCTGCTTTTGGCTCAGGTCATGATCTCGGGGTCCTGGGACTGAGCCCCTCATTGGGCTCCCTGCTCAGTGGGGAGTCTCCTTCTCCCACGCCCTCTGCCTGCCGCTCTGCTTACTTGTGCTCTCTCTCTCAAATAAATAAAACTTTAAAAAATAAAACATAAAATGGCAGCACAAACTGATTTTTCTCCCAACCCAGCACCTCTTACAGTCTTAACTGTCTGAGTTCAGAGTACCTACATTTACCCAGCTGCCAAGAACCTTGTAGTCATCTTGGATACCTTTCTTTTTTTTTTTAAGATTTTATTTTTGGGTGCCTAGGTGGCTCAGTTGGTTAAGCATCTGCCTTTGGCTCAGGTCATGATCCCAGGGTCCTGGGATCGATTTCCGCATCGGGCTCCTTGCTTGGCAAGGAGCCTGCTTCTACCTCTGCCTGCCTCTCCCACTCCACTTGTGCTCTCTCTCTGACAAATAAATAAAATCTAAAAAAAAAAAAAAAGATTTTATTTTTACGGGTACCTGGATGGTTCAGTGGGTTGAGTAGCTGGCTCTTGGTTTCGGCTTGGGTGGTGATACCAGGGTCGTTGGATCAAGCCCCATGCCAGACTCTGCCTAGCACAGAGTCTGCTTGTCCCTCTCCCTCTGCTCTTCCCCCATAATCATGTGCGCACACTCTCTCTCTCTCTAATGAATAAATGAATAAAATATTTTAAAAAAAAGATTCTATTTTATGTAATCTCCACACACAACGTAGGGCTTGAACTCACAGATCGAGTTCACCCAAGATCGAGAGTCACATACTGTACTGATTGAGCCAGCTAGGCACCCCATCTTGGATACCTTTCATTCTCACATCTGATATCCAAGCCATCAACAGATCCTGTCAGTTTTATCTTTAAAACATATCCAGAATCTACCCACATCTTGCCACTTTCACTGTTACTACCTGGTCCAAGCCATCTTGGACCTGGAGTATTCTTGCCTGGATTACTGCAACAGCCTCTTTTTTTTTTTTTTTTAAAGATTTTATTTATTTATTTGACAGAGAGAAACACAGCGAGAGAGGGAACACGAGCAGAGGGAGTGGGAGAGGGAGAAGCAGGCTTCCCGCGGAGCAGGGAGCCCAATGCGGGGCTCGATCCCAGGACCCTGGGATCATGACCTGAGCCGAAGGCAGACGCTTAACGACTGAGCCACCCAGGGGCCCCCTGCAACAGCCTCTTAATTAATCCTCATGTTTGTATCCTGTGTGGATGATTCTCCACACAATAACCACAGTCAGACTTCTACTCTCTGCTCAGACATTTCTTTGTTTTTTTCTTCTGCTCAGACATTTCCAATGGCTTCCATCTCATTTAGTCCTTTCACTGCCTCCAAGACCTACTCCAAGGCCCATGTTAGCTATGACCAAATGTCTGACCGTTTACCCTGGCTACCTTACTTTAACACAGTGGCTTACTTGCTTTCCTCTGACACACCAAGCAAACTTCCACCGCAGGATATTTGTACCTGCTATTCTAGCTGCAGTGCTCTTCCCTAGATATGCCTATGGCTCTCTTCCTCCACTCTTTCAATACTTGGTTCTTCCCTTAACATTTCGTAAACACAGAAGGATGTTTGTTTGTTTGTTTTAATTTATTATTTAAGTAGGCCCCACACTCAACATGGGGATCAAACTCACAATCCTGAGATCCTGAGTTTCATGCTCTGGGGTGCCTAGGTGGCTCAGTCGGTTAAGCTTCCGACTCTTTATTTTGGCTCGGGCCATGATCTCATGGTCTTGAGATTGAGCCCTGTATTGGGCTCTACGCTCAGCGGGGAGTCAACTTGAGAGTCTCTGTCTCTCTCTGTCCCTCCCCCTGCTCGCTCACTCTCTCTAAAATAAATAAAATAAATCTTAAAAAAAAAAAAAGAGTCGCATGCTCTGCTGACTGAGCCAGCCAGGCACTGTCCCCTTCCCTGTTCTGTGGTGGTTTTATTTTACTTTATTTTATTTTATTATTTATTTATTAAAGATTTTACTTATTTATTTGACAGAGAAAGAGCACAGCAGGGGGAGCAGCAGGCTCGCCGAGCAGGGAGCCCAATGCAGGACTCGATCCCAGGACCCTGGGATCATGACCTGAGCCGAAGGCAGATGCTTAACAACTGAGCCACCCAGGCGCCCCTATTTTATTTTCTTTTTTTAAGATTTCTTATTTATTCATTTGAGAGAGCAAGCAGGGGGAGAAGCAGACTCCCCTCTGAGCTGGGAGCCCAATGCAGGGCAGATGCTTAACCATCTGAGCCACCCAGGCACCCCTCTGTGGTGGTTTTAAAATGCCTCCATACAATTTTTGATACTCCTCCCTTTAAGAGGTGAAGACTAATTCCCTTCCCCTTGAATATGGGCTGGACTTAGTTAATGTAATTTTAACAAATACATGGCAGAAGTGACTGTGTGATTTCCAAGACTAGACCATAAAAAGCATTGCTGCCTCTTTAGTCTCTCTTGGGTCACTTTGGGGGAAAGCAGCTGCCATGTTGGGAAGACACTCAGGCACAGGTCCTATCCTATGGAGAGGTCCACCTGGGGAGAACAGCTTCCTACCAACAGCCATGTGAGTGAGCCATCCTGGAAGTGGGATCCTCCAATCCCAGTCTAGCCTTCACGTAGCTGTAGCTACAGCCAACATTTTTACTACAACCTCATGAGGAGTGGTGAGCCAGAACCACCCAGCTGTGCCACTCTCGAACTCCTGATCCACAGAATTGTGAGAAAATAAATGTTGTTTTAAGCTTGCTAAGTTTAAGTGTAGTTTGTTACAAAGTAATAGGTAACATGTATCCTTCCCTTTCTGTTCCCCTCAACCCAGTTTTATTTTTCCCCATTTTAATTATTGCCATCTGATATACTATGTATTTCCCCCACTGGAATTATACCGTTATAATAAGGACTTTGTTTTATTTATTCCCATTTCCAAGTGTCTAGCATAAAGTAGGTGCTCAGTAAATATGTTGGATGAATGGAGGTCTACGTCTGTCTGTCTGTCTTTGTCTCTGTGAGGTTTAGGATCAGATGGGAGCTAAGTGAGGGTGTAAGAGACAGCTTTTCCTCTTCACAGATGAAGAGAGAGAGAAACCAGGTCCCAGTGAAGCTTATTCCTTCCTCTCAGCCCTTCCCAGTTGTAGCCCTCCTGGCCCAGACCCCAAAGACAGGTTTACTATGCTTGATTGATGATTGATTTCCTTTCTTTTGGGAGTAGTTGCCCAATCCCTTGCCCCTGTCCTCCTCCGCCCTCTGCAAAGCAATCTCCAAACTCTCAGAACTGGAATTTCCCTAAGCCAGTTCCTATCTTTCCAAGAAAAATCTTACCATCTATTTCTCTCCAGGCACCTACTCTTCTCTGAGCAGGTGGTTGGGGGGGGGGGGTGGGGGGGGGGGTTTAAGGGGAGCAAACTGGGCACAGGGGTTCTGCAGAGTTCCACCCTCTGTCCGAGTTCCCTAGGAGCCCCTAGAATATGTCTGCTTCTGCACATTCAGATTCTCCCCTCTGGGCCCAGAGGAGGGAGCAGGACTCTCCCCGGGAGAACTCACACCACACAAAGCTATGGGGGAGCAGGCATCAATACTGAAGGCAACTGGATCACCAAGGCTTCTTGAGAGATTGGGGTTTGGCTGGCTCTCAGGTCTGAAATCTGAGCAGGAAGACACTGGAGTGAGCCAAAGGTGTGAGCAGTACTGAGTTTTAGTATGGCCAGAGATGGGCCAAAGAGAACAGGGACTTAGTGCTGCAGTGGAATCTGGACAGGGGGCAAGGGTGGAGGCTAGAGGACAAGAAGAGCAGCAAGGTGTCACCCAGCACAAGAAGAGAAGTGAGAAGAGCTAGTGATCCAGGCCAGGGCAAGCTGGGTCTGAGAGGAGGGGACTGATTGGGAGAGGGTTGGGGAGGAGGAAGGAGGCAAAGTCACACCTGAATTTCTGCCTCCTAAAGGAATCTTGGCCCTGGGAACAGCGTGCCTCACTGGGTATGAGGTCAGGGGATGGTCCCTGGTGCTGGATCTGACATAGTGAGTTTCACGTTCATGCCAGGTGTCAAATCAACAGATACAGGTTGTTTAATCACACACTTGGAATCACTCCTGGATGGCCCTCATGCATTTAGTAGGTCCATCATATTGGGCACAGGAAGAAACTGGAGAAGGCATGAGAGTGCCTGGGAGGAGTGGGGTCCAGGCTTCTCGGAGGAAAAATTGTGGCCTGCCACTCAGGGCCCCCAAATAAGATACAGCATCTCCGCATCTGGGGGATTACCGGGGGTAGAGTGGGCCAGGAACAGTCGGCTGAAGGGGTCTGGAAATACACACTGCGGAGTCACATCCAAAAGCGTTGAGGATGTGTGTGAAGATTGGCAAAATGGTAATAATGACAGTTGAAATGTGGGATGGATACCAGAGGTTCATAATACTATGCACTCTTCTTGGGTATATGTTTGAAAATGTCCAAAACAGAAGGTTACAAGAGCTTAAAAAAAAAAAAAAAAGAAAAGGAAAAAGAAAGGAAGGAAGGAAGGAAGTGTGACTATGTATCTGCTTGTCGTGTGTGTAGCCTGCTGCTGTGGATGTGGAATCCGTTCAGAGACCTGAGTGTGTGAGTGCAGATGTGTGAGTCCACCACCATGGGTACGTACTGCGCAATCTGCAGCGTGCGTGCTCTTGGGGACAGCACTTGGTCAGGGCAGGGGGAGAAGCTTTCTCTCTGTGCAGGCCCTCCACATTCACCTCAGCATCTTGCAAAGTAACTCCCCTCATGATCACAACCTGCCCAGGCCACTTGGTGCTATAATGTCCGTGTAACCAAATATGTGAGACAGGGCAGCTGTGTGCCTGAGCTTGTGACAGGGTGTGAACACGGCTATTTGTGTGTGAATGCCGGGCACTGAGTGTGGATTTGGGGGGCACGCCTTGTGGGTGTGACGGGGCCCTGGTCCAGAGTCCAAGGATGTTAGGCTCCTCACTCTCCTTTAAACGATTCCCGGCGGCTCTCCAGCGCCCCCTCCCCCTAATCTGGCAGTACGGAGGGGGAAACACCTGTTGGGGGGCTGGGAGCGGCAGAGCCCCCCGGGGCCTCTCCCCCGGCGCCCCCGCCCGCGCTGCCCCTCTCGGGTCCCGCCCCCGCGGCGGCCGCCGGCAGAGCGGCGCGTGAGCGCACCGCGGCCAGAAGAGCGCACGGCGGCAGGAGCGCACGGCGGGGGACCCCGCGCAGGGAAGCGAGCCGAGCAAGGGGCTGCCCGAGAGGCGGGTGGAGCAGAGGGAGCGCCGTGGAGACGCCGGGGGCACCGGGCCGCGCCAGGCTGGTGAGTGCGCCGCGGGGCGTGGGGAGCCAGAGAGCGGGCGTCGAGACCCCGCGGTCGCGGTCCCCAGCCCGCCCGGTCCCGGGCTCTGCCCCCGCCGCCCTCTGTTCCCGCGCCTCCTCAGTGCTGGTCCTCTGCGTCTCTGCCCCGTCTCTCCGTCGGTTTTTCCCTGCCTCGTCTCTGTTTCCCTCTATTTACTGTCTCGCCCTGTTTCTTTCTAATCTTTTCTCTCTTCAGTCTCTGTCTCCCACTGCGTCGGTCTTTCCCTGTCTCTCTCAACCACTGTCTCACTATTTGTCTCTCTCTCCACCTCTGTCTCTGTCCCTCTCTCTGGACTGCCTGTCACTCAGGTCCTTGTTATTTATCTCTTGCTCCTCTATGTCTCTTACCTTCCCTCTCTACACAGTATCTCATCTCTCCCCATTTCTGTCTCTCTGTTCTTGTCTCTGCCTGATATCTCTGTCTCTCCCCACCTCTGTCTCTCGTTGTCTCTCAGTCCCATCTCTATTTCTATTTCCATATCTCTCCTGTCATTGTCTCTTGCTTGGCTCTCGCTCGTGCTCTCGCTCTCCCCCCCCCCCCCCCCGTTTCTTGGTCCTTGTCACCCTCTCTGATCTGCTGTCTCTACCTGTCCTCTGTCAATGTCCATTTCTGTCCTTTTGGGTCTGGTTTCTTGTCTCTCCTGCTCTTTCTACCTCTGTCTCTGTCGATCTCTGGGAAAGCTATCTTTCTGCTTTTTTCTTATGGCCCCCCACACTTCCCTGAATCAGTGAACACCTCCTCTTGTGCTGGGGGTTGTGGGGGCAGCAGGGTACAACACTCATAATTCCCACCCCCACAGGCGGCCCTTTCCTCCGGGCCCCGCCTGGTGCCAGCCCCCCCACCAGCGGGGGGACTGCGCCTGGAAGCTGTAATGGAGGCCCTGCAGAGGCAGCAGGCAGCCCGCCTGGCCCAAGGGGTGGGGCCTTTGGCCCCTCCACACTCACTGCCACCACCACTACCTCCCTTGCCTGCCCCCCGGACCCTTCAGGCCCCTGAGGGGGTCTTGGGGGAGGTTGGGACTGAAGAAGAGGAGGATGCTGAAGAGGATGAGGAAGGGGAGGAAGCCGGTGCAGAGGAGGAGGCAGCTGAGGAGAGCCGTCCAGGGACACAGGGCCCCAGCTCACCTTCCAGCCAACCCCCTGGACCTCAGCCCCATGAATGGACCTACGAGGAACAGTTCAAGCAGGTAGGACCCGCTCCATATCAGGCCCTCTCCCCTTTCTCCTCTCTGGGCAAAAGCAAAGCCAGGTGATTCTTAGCCCACCCACCCCCACTGCCCTCTGCAGGATGGAAAGACAGAGGCACAGAGACCTGGAGAGAGACTGGGGAAGACTGAAAGATAGATAGCGACAGGGAGGGAGAAACAGACACCCAGAGACATGGAAAGAAGTGCATAGGCACACCCTGAAAGGTGCAGGAGACGCCCAGAAACATGGAGGAGGCATGACAGACTGGAGGCTCTTGGTGAGGCTGGAAGGAAAAGTGGGAGGGGTGAAGAGCTTCAAGAATTCTTCTGAGGGAGTGGGATCTGAGGAGTGGGGATTCCAGTGCCAGAACCATCTTACCCTACCTTCTCACACATCAAGTCGCAAGGTCATATTCCAGCAACCAGTGGGGGTTTCCTGGGCTGCCTATTTCTGTCTTTGGAAGCAGGCTGGAGGTTGCCACTCCTTTGGCAAGCTGATACCCCCCTCATCTCTTCCCTCTTGCATTGCCCTCATCCAAATCCTCTCCCTGGCCTGAGTTCTATGGGTGACAGTTCCTAGTCTGTGATGGCTACTACAGCCGCAGTGTGACTAAAGGGCTCCTGTACAGCTGGGAATGACCAGATCTTACTCATAGAGCCTTAATTTGAGGTTCTTCCTCTCTGTGGAACCCGTCTGAATGTTATTCTAAGGCACTGCTTCAGGCTGTCACTATGAAGGTATTATGAAGGGCTCTGACTCTAGGTGTGCTGTTCTGGTGATGTTACTTGTAGGATGTTGGTCTTGGGTACTTTCCAGAAGTGTTCATCTGTGGCTAGTACTCTGTGGCATTAGTGTCAAACTGGGAGAGTTATTCAGAGCTCTGTGGCTCTGTGACTGTTTCTCCTGGGTATAATTCTGGAGATTATTACTTGGAGAGCATGTTTGTTATTTGTGGGTATCCATCTAAGACTTTGGGCTCAGTTCTTGTGGGAGTGTAGGTCTAAAGTGGATCTTTGGGGTTTGTTAACTCATGGGTGTTTTTTTTATTCTGAGAGTTCTTATTGGGGAATGGAGTGTTACCTATTGGTGTTATTCAGGGACTGTTATTCTGGGTAAATGAGTGTTACTCTAGGGATTGTTTCTCCTGGGTGGCATTTGGGAGGTGATACTGGAGATGGGGCTCCAGGTGACTGGAAATGCGTGGGATGACCTCTGGGCCTTTCAAGTTCTGACCCCACAGGTCCTGGGTGGTGCAGGGCCATTACCTCTGTGGCAGTCTCTGTAGTGGGTAGGTCACTGTCCCTGGAAAGAGACCAGAAGGTAGGCTGAGGGGCCCCAGGTTTCAATCCAGGAGCTTCTGAGTATCCACTGTGCCCAAGGAATGGGTTAGAGGTATCTCTGCCCTTCATCCCAAGCCCTGGTACATGGGGATGTGAAAAGCAAGAAGCCTTTGCAGGAATGAACAAGAGTGAATGAGTGCCTCAGAGACAGCTGTTAGTTTCCTCAGTATGACATACTATCCTAGCCTGACTTCCTTCCTGGGGCTCTGTGTACCCCCTGGAGGGCAGGCTGAGCCTCCTAAGCCTCCTCTCATCCCCTATTCCCCAGAGGGATGGTTTGAGCTTCCCAGGGCTCCCCTGGCCAGTGGAGGGTCTGTGTGTATATCGGAAAAAAGAGCCCCTACCTACCCTCATGGGGAGAGAGTCTAATGCCAGGGAGTCCACATTTCAGACCCTACCCACGCTTTCAGCTGAGAACTCTTATTCAGGGTATAACCTGAGTTGGGGAACCAGGGGGAGGGGGGCAGTCAGTGGAGCTGAAAAATGACCTCAGTCCTTCCCCAGCTGTACGAGCTTGATGGAGACCCCAAGAGGAAGGAATTTCTGGATGACCTGTTTAGCTTCATGCAGAAGAGGGGTGAGTGGGATGATGTAAGGGAAGGACCCCCACCTACCAGTTTTGAGGAAGGGAGATCCCAGGGTTTAGTCCCTAGGTTGGGTCCTCTCTGCAGAGGCCTGAGCTTGGCAACACCTATCCTTTGGGCCCTCAATAGCATCTTTAACCTCTGACCCTGCCCCCCTCCTCCACCCGGGGATTAATTAGTGGCCAGCCCACTGGCAGGTTAATGAGTGTGGGATCAAT
Organism: Callorhinus ursinus; assembly: GCF_003265705.2. Taxonomy (NCBI): domain Eukaryota; kingdom Metazoa; phylum Chordata; class Mammalia; order Carnivora; family Otariidae; genus Callorhinus; species Callorhinus ursinus. The sequence continues at coordinate 2,358,568 of NW_027397104.1, forward strand.
TGGGAAGGTGGGAGGGGGAACTGGGGGGGGTCCCCAGGATTGGGGGGTTGGGAATGCCTTGTTCCTCTTTCAGTGGCCCTTTGTCCAGCCTTGTCTCTCCTCAGTTTCCCCTTGCTTTAGGCAGGGGGCACCCAAAGTGCTCCACAGCAGGAAGGACTGGGATTAGACTGAAGGAAGGACTTCTCAAGGGGTAGGCTGGGGACCATGCGAGTTGGGGCTGTGGAGGAGTGGGAATTCCTTTCCAGGAATCTCAGAGCTAGAAGAAAATGCAAGGGTCCAGAAGGAGATCAGGGTGGGCGGCAGTCCATCACTTAGGCTTCTCCCCAGATTCATGGGTCCGAAGACTGACTCATTATCTCTCTCTACAAAGCTAATTAACTCACTCAGAGCTTGGCCTGATAAGCCACTAATTAACTAGCTGCACTGCACCCCCCTCCCTTAGTGCAGCTGCTGGTCAAAGTCCCCCAGCCTCCCACTGTAGGGCCAGCACCCCTTTTGGGATCCTTTCTAGCCAGGGACCCTCAGTGGGGCCCCAGGTCTTTTTTGCTTCCCAGGGAGGCCCAGTCATTCTGGTCCCAGTGTCCCCTCCCTCCCCTTCCTCAAGGTCTCCCCTCCACTGGGGAAGTGGGTTAGGGTGGTCTGAGCAGGTCCCAGCATTTCCTCCATCACCCTCAGGCCGGGAGCTTTGCCTCCCTCCGGTCCCTGCCTCCCTCCACTCCCTCTGCTGGGGGAGGAGGTCCCGCGGGACCGATAATTTCCCCCCATTAATCAGGCCGCAGCTAATTGTTCGGGTCCAAAGGCGGCGGCGGAAGGGGACGGGATCGGTAAGGAATTAACTGGGGCCCATCGCTCAGCGCAGACAGGCCCCTTTGTCAGGACTGGCCGGCGGGGGCGGCGTGAGCTGCGGAGATGGCGAGCCGAGGCGGGGGCTGCTTCTCCTCCCATCCGCCATCCGCCGGTCTCGGGCAGCCATACCCCGGCCGCGGCTTAGGGGAGTCCAGCTTAGGGGAGTCCAGCTCGTCAGCACTGTCCGGAAGTCCTTACTACGGTCTACCCCAGGGGTCGGCGAACTAAAGCCGGCTGGCCAAATCTAGCTGCCTGCCAGATAAGAATGGTTTTTACATTTTTAAATGGTGGAAAAAATTAAAAGACGAATAACATTTCAGTAACATTTCAGGACGTGTGAAATTCGAATTTCAGGGTCTGTAAAGTTTTTATTGTAACACAGCCGGGCCCATTCCTCTAAATATCCTCCATACCTGCTTTCAAGCTACAACGGCAGAGTGGAGTAGTTCCGACAGAGGCGGTTTGGCCCTCAAAGCCTATAATATTTACCGTCTGGACTTTTACAGAAGTTTACCGACCCCTGATCTAGCTTCCTGTCCTTCCTGCTACAGTGCAGGGCTTGGGGGCTCTGTGGGCTCTGCCTGGAATCCCACCTCCCCATCCCTCCCTCTTCCCTTTTCTCAGAGGTCCCGCCCTGTACCCTGGCCTCGTCCAGGCAACCGACTCCTTCAGTCCTTAAGGATGTCCGCAGACAGGGTCTTAGTCTTAGTGTCCTGACTCTCTGTCCACCTCCCACCAGGGACGCCAGTGAACCGTGTGCCCATCATGGCAAAGCAGGTGCTGGACCTGTACGCGCTCTTTCGCCTGGTGACAGCCAAAGGCGGCCTGGTGGAAGTCATCAACCGCAAGGTGTGGCGGGAGGTCACGCGCGGCCTCAGCCTGCCCACCACCATCACGTCGGCAGCCTTCACTCTACGCACCCAGTGAGGCCAGGCGCGCGAGCGGAGGGGGGAAGGCTTCGGAAGGGGGCCACAGGGCGTGGAGGGCCCAGGGGTAGACGTTCCGTTGTGGGCTTGATCAGTTGGGTCCAGCCTCCCACCCACCCCCCCTTCCTCGTTCGTCCGCCTCTAGGTACATGAAGTACCTGTACCCGTACGAGTGCGAGACGCGGGCGCTCAGCTCCCCGGGGGAGCTCCAGGCAGCCATCGACAGCAACCGGCGCGAAGGCCGTCGTCAGGCTTACAGCGCCGCCCCGCTCTACGGCTTAGCTGGGCCTACCCCTCGGGGAACTCCGGGCCAAATCTCGGGTCCTGGCGCCGCCCCGCCCACGCCCACGCCCAGCCCCAGTCCTGCCCAAGGCTCCGCCTCCGGCCTGCCGGCGCACGCCTGCGCGCAGCTGAGCCCGAGCCCCATTAAGAAAGGTGTTGAGGGGAGAGAGGCTGAGGTTTGGGCGTCTCTGAGACCGAGAGGGTGCGCTGAGATACAGAGAACATTAAAATGTGGCGACTCTGAAGTCTGGGGGGCATTGAGGTCTGAGGGCAGTAAGGACTGACAGGGCACTGGGGTTTGCTGACCGCTAAGGTTTAGGAGTACTGAGGTTTGGGGTCAATGAAGCCGTGGGAGGTCTGGGGTACGGGTTCCTGCTGTGTGGACCTGAAGCTCAGAAAAAGGTCCTTTATCTAGAGGAGCTCCATTCCACACCTGTGCACCTAGGGCTCCTATTTGCATGTGGTTTTTGCCTCCTGTGACCTGTATTATTTAATAATTAAGAACACGGAAAGGACCCACATTATCTTGGACCAACCTAGACATATATATTGGCCCTTTGGGCTCTCCAGCTTCAGTGCCTCGAGGCTGAGACTTTGGATGGGGGTTGGGCGGATCAAAATTGGTGCTTCAGCTTGGGTGACCTCCACTGGTCCCAAGCCTGGGGGGAGAACCAAATGCAGAGGCAGAGTTGGTTAGTCCAGGAGAGCTGAATGACCTGTTCTTCCAGAGGAAACCGGAATTCCAGCCCCTCGACTGGCACTGCCTGTGGGCTTGGCTTTGGGACCTGCAAGGGAGAAGTTGGCACCAGAGGAGCCCCCAGAGAAGAGGGCTGTGCTGATGGGGCACATGGATCCACCTCGACCTGGAGCTCCCACCAGTTTCCTGCCCCGTGGCAAGGTTCCCCTGAGGGGTGAGGAGGGGCTTGTTGCTGAGAGGGCTTCGGACCTGTGCATTGAGGGAGGACATAGATGTTGAAGGTGGGGCAGAAAGATCCCTCAATAGACAACTGTGTGATTATAGGTATTGGGCCAAAGTGGAATGGGGGCTGTCTATAAGGATGGGGGGGTGGAGCTTATAAATCTGAAGTCTGATTCTCCAAAATGTGACTCCCTGCCCCTCCTGGACAGAAGAGCGGCTGGATGGGCCTCTCAGTCTGGCAGGCAGTGGTATCAGCAGTATCAACATGGCCCTAGAGATCAACGGGGTGGTCTACACTGGTATGGGTACAGCAGGCTGTCTATACTGGCATGAAGTCAGGGATATTTGCTCTGGCATGGGGATTTTAGATTTTTTCAGCTAGCATGAGGTTCAGGGATATTCAAACTTGCATGGGTAATGTGGGGTTCAAGGGATTGCTACAATGGCATGGGTTAAAGGGGTGTCTACAATGGCATGGGGTCTAAGGCATGACCTCTCTGGCATGGGTACCATGGGATGTCTGACTTGTCATGGGCCTATGTATCAGTGTAAATATTTCTTGTTTACCTGTTTGAGGGTATCTATATTGGCATAGGAGTCTCCACTGACCTAAGGGGTTTGTCCTCATTGGTTTGTGACAGGGATATGTGTGCGGTGTTCTAACAATCAGGACACTGACTTTTGTTTTCCTCTTCTGTTTCTGTGCCTACTCCCTCCTGCCTGTGTTTTCCCTCCACCATCTCCTCACCCCTTTGTCAGGTGTCCTCTTTGCCCGTCGCCAGCCTGTGCCAGCTTCCCAGGGCCCAACCAACCCTGTACCTCCACTCCCTACAGGGCCCCCTTCCAGCCCCTCACCTTGAGAACTCCCACTTGGATTGAGTCCCAGCCCCCACACCTTGATTCTTCCAGGGTGCCCACCCTAGGACCCAGCCCTGGGAGATGACCTCCCCCCCCCCCCCCCCCCCCAGGGGGCTTGAACCCAAAGAGGGTTTTTTTTTTTTTTGGTTTGGGGTTTTTTTTTTTTTTTTTTTATGTTACATCTACCTCATTGTCAAGGGAGAGCATCTCCTCCCTGGCCAACCCCAGCAGCATCTACCAAAGAGTTCTGCCCCCAGTAACCCCCATCATCTCCTCATGTGCCTCCCTGTGTCAGTGTCATCTCTAGGACCCCACCTCTTCAAATCAGACCTGCTTCCCTTTAGAAGCCATGTGAAGGGTTGGGTTGGGGTGTTGTGAAGGAGTCGTCCCTCAGGTCACATCTGAATAATAAAGCTGTAGTCCCTCCCTCTCCAGTGCCTCCTCTCCTTTTTGTTTGGGTCTGGGGGTTGGGAAGGGATTATGTGGTATACACAGGCTGTGTTGGGCCAGGGTTTCTCAGAGGAGAAGACAGAACAGCAAAGGTCCATGAAGGTAGAGGGGCTGGAGTTCATGAATCAGACAGCCTGAGTGCAAATCCTGATTCTACTACTAGAGTGCGGAGTGGCCTTGGGCAAGACATTTAATCGCTTGAACCCTAAAAGACTCCTGAAGATTATGGCATCTCACGGAGTCTCCTACTGATCTAGGGGAATGGACCAATCCTTAAAAAATAGGTGTATTTATATGGGCAATCTCGTGGAATGGGGTGGGAAACCTCTCTGGTACCCTGGAATTAGAAGAAAGGCAAAAGTTTGTCTGGACAAGCGGAAGCTGGAAGCTAGGATAGGGCTCGACAGCTGGAAGGTTGGCTAGGGTAACCGTTGCCTAGGTAACCAGACAGCTTTTGACACCTTTCACGGGCCCTGCCGGTCACTTCCGGCAGCGGAGGGCTGAATCGTGACGCAACTTCCCGTATAGAGGTCCGCCCGGGCACTCGGATTAGCCAGTCTTCTCTATTTGGCCGGATGTCCCGCCCCCTGGCTGTTCCCCGGCTGAGGCGGGGCGGCGGTAGCTATGGCGGCTGTGACCGATGTGCAGCGGCTACAGGCCCGTGTGGAGGAATTGGAGCGCTGGGTGTACGGGTCGGGCGGGCCGCGCGGCTCTCGGAAGGTGAGCGATCTGGGATCCAGTGCTCCTTTTCTGGGGCAGAGCAAGAGCGGTCTACTGGCCTGGTCGTCGGGATGGATGCTACCGCTCCAGTCTCATCTCCCGCAGCCCGGCCTTTGAAATAATAAAGGTTCGAAACCTTGCAGAGCTTATCGGACCCTCGGGGTCCATTTCCATGGAGGGCATTGCGGATTATTAGGAGCTATTGTGATGGGCTCAGTGAAATGTGACTAAGATTCCGCCTCTGTCCTCAAGGCCTAGCTGGAGAGACCTGACACACTCGAGAAACTGACTAACGAGAGTTTCAGTAAGAGCTGAAGTCCGCAGTGGAAGGGTCGTCACAGAGCCCTGCGTAATTAATTGCTGAATACTGTACAGAAAGGTCCATGGGACGCCAGAGGAGGCAGAGCAAAGGTGGATAAGGAAGGCTCCAGGGGTGGGAGGTGAGGTCTCAAAGAGCCAGGACTAAGAGGGTAAAGGATTGGGTACTGGGTGTTGAGATATGGACCGGCAGTCCACACCAGTGACTGAATATTGACAACCGTGAAGCTTAGTTCTCCCAACCCCCCCGCACCCCTTTTTTACTATGGGAAGACCTTTTACTGAAGGTGGAATGTCAGGCATACCCTGGAGTTAAGTGTATCAGAGGTAATGATGTCTTTTTGTACACTTCTTGTGGAATTAGTTGTCACTAGCAGATTATGCCCCATTTGAGAACTGATTTCTCAAAACATTTGCTCCAGTTGACATCTGTGACACTAAATCCTTGTTTTCCTCCTACCGCTATGGCTGTTGCTGCTTAGTCCTGTTTGCCTCCCCATATATTTGACCCTTGAATATTGGCATTCCTTACCCTGTATTCTAAAACCTGGGTGAGATCATTCACTCCCATGGCCTCTCCCTTTAATATCCGGATTCTTCACTCTCTACCGCTAAAGCCTAGGTAGGTTCAGCTAAAGAGGCAGGAACCAGGGAATAGAATATATAGGATATGCTAATGCCCTATGAAGTCTAGTATAGTTAATTACCTCCCTAGTCAGACTTGAAACTTCCCAAGGACTACATGATTATCTTCCCCTTCACAATGAGGATTCCCGGAAGGTGGGGTTGCATCTCCCTTAAGACAAGAGAAGGGGGCCAGCCTACTTTGCTGGGTCAAGGAGACTTGGGAGTCTGAGGGAATGAGGGTTCTTTACCTCTTTCAAGCCTTGAGTCAAGAGGTGAATCTTGGAATTAACTTTCAATCCCCTTACAGGTGGCTGATGGCCTAGTCAAGGTACAGGTGGCTTTGGGGAACATTGCCAGCAAGAGGGAGAGGGTGAAGATTCTGTACAAAAAGAGTAAGTGATTCCATAGGGTGCCTGCCTGACCTTCTTCCCATGCCTGTGCTTCCTGGGACCTGGCCCTTGCCCTCCAGCCTAGTAGGTCACTGGAATTGCCCTATGGGGATAGAATGTGAAGATTTTTCCCTGCTGAAATGATAAAGTGGGGTGTTGTGCTTAAACTCCTAGCCCATGACAGTATCCTAAGTTATGGGATAAGAGTTCTGCCGCAAAGGTCCTCTTAGTAAAGTAAGGAGGAGAGGTATGGGATTTCCATAGGCAAGGTTCAAAGGCAGGAAAGAAATTGGGCCTGAGAACCCCAGGCTTTTTTAGTCATACCGTTTTGATTATGTCAAAGCAAGCAACGTAAAAATTTGAAAAAGCTCTGACTTGTCTTGGTGGCACTGAGGGGCAAGGGACCTTCCACCTTTGGTGAAGATAGGTCAGTGGGAATGCTGAGGGCCCCAGGATAGTGGAGGCAATTGCGTTCCCAGCTGTAAAGGCTGAGGTTAGCCAGCAGATGGTCAGAGGGGAGAGACAGGGAGGTGGGGCCTGATGGAGGCCTGCTGGGTGGGCACTGTGGATGTCATCTCCTCACTCAAGATTCTCCCCAAGGTTGACCACTAATATCCTTCTAATATCCCCTAATATCCTTCATAAGTCAGATTCCCCACTCCCCAGCCCCATTCCATTTTCCATCTTGCTTCTTTTCTAGTTGAAGACCTGATCAAATATCTGGATCCTGAGTACATTGACCGCATCGCCATACCTGATGCCTCTAAGCTGCAATTCATATTAGCAGGTAGTGCTGGACAATGTGTGCACATGCATCTGGGGATTACGGATCGTGGGGGAAGTTGGGCACAGAGATGGCCTCCCTGCCACTCCTCTCATGGATACAGCTCTGGAAACTGCTGTCTGGAATTCTGGCCTGGCTCTGGGCTGAGACCTGAGGTCATCCTGTAGTCCTCTAGTAGGCCTTGGGTGTGGTATCATTCTGAGCTAGCTGCAGGCCATGGTGCCAACAACAGTGGGGACTACTCCAGTGTTCTATAAGTGGTCTGTCTCTAGGATTTTCCTTCAGAACCTTCCTCACTTCTGCTCACTAGACAGGGGAGCTTCTAGGAAAGGGTGGGAGAGGTTAGAATATTGGTATGAGTTTCAGCATTTTTCTTTCATGTGAGAAAGCACTGGGATTTCAGAGTTCTAGGCAGGAACTATTGACTTGGCAAGGTCTGCTACTCAGTTTAGTCAGCCACTCCATGAGGTAGGGTTTGTGAAGTACCTGTGTTTGTTCATTTGTTCAAAAGATGTTTAATGATCGATCATCTACTGTGATCCAGACCATCCCTGGTGTGAGGTATATGGTGGTGAACAGAACATCCCTAAACCGTTGCCATGGCTCAGGTACCAAGTTCAGGAGATCTTCTCCTACACCGACTGTGGAGTCCAGCCTCTCCATCCCCCTCGGCCACTGCCTCAGCGTCTGCCCCTCATGCACGACTAGTTGCAGTCTTCTGAGTCCTCTTCCTGACCCTAGTCTTTCCCTTCTTCCGTGTGACCCAGTACCCTCTTCCCCAAACACATCTCCAACATGCTACTTTGTCTACTTTGGAACCTCAGCATCTCCGTCTCTCTCCTTGCTAGAATAAAATGCTAAGTCCTTGGCCTGCCATTCAGAGCCTTCGATAGTCTATGGATCTACGTTCCCATGCAGCTCTGTTTCCTGTGCTCTCTTTGCATCAGTTCAGCCAATTGAATTCTTTTTCCTCTATTAATTGATAAGCATCCTTGCCTCCAAACATTTGACATAACAGTCATCCCTTCTTTTTTTTTTTTTTAAGATTTTATTTATTTATTTGACAGAGAGAGACACAGCAAGAGAGGGAACACAAGTAGGGGGAGTGGGAGGGAGAAGCAGGCTTCCCGCTGAGCAGGGAGCCCGATGCGGGGCTCGATCCCAGGACCCTGGGACCATGACCTGAGCCGAAGGCAGACGCTTAACGACTGAGCCACCCAGGCGCCCCAACAGTCATCCCTTCTTGAATGTGCTTCCTACTCACTGCAACCATTGAAATTACCTATGCCAGGTCCAGTCCAGATCCTGCTCTTCTCACTGGGCTCTGCTGTTACTGCCCCAGCTCTCCAGAAGCTTGCCTCTCAGGACCACTGAGCAGAACCTGCCTGATATTCTGCCACATGTCTCCTCTTTCATACCTTCCCAGGAGTCCTTGGGCATGGAGACCCAAGTCTGAAGTACTTTGTCTCCTGTGGCATCACTGAGTTTGTTGATAGGAGGCTAGAGGAAGAGGCCTTAGAGTTAAAACTTTAAGAAAGGTGGGATTTGAAGAAACTTAGAGGCTCCTTGGGCTCAAGATGGCTCATACCAGAGGCACCTAGGAGAGGTAGGGGCAGAATGGGGGAATGTGCACCTAGAGAAGAGGGCAATGGACAGAGTAGCTGGCCCATGCTCCAGGACTCAGCCATCTCCCCTGCCAGGGCCTCAGCCCCTTGCATAGAAGTAGCAGTGCCCAGGCTTACCTCGCTGCCACTATCTTGTCTGTTTTTGCCTCAGAGGAGCAGTTTATCTTATCCCAGATTGCACTCCTGGAGCAGGTGGAGGCGTTGGTGCCCATGCTGGACAGCGCTCACATCAAAGGTATCTCTTTGGGGCTGTAACTCTACTATTGTGCTTGGGGAGGTAGGTGGATGGCCAGGACTTCCCTGTGCCTCAGGTTCCCTGGGTTCAAGCTTTGTCTGCTCCTTGTCTTTACCCTCACTCTGGGGGTACCTGCTACCTGCACTGGGATTAAAATGGCCAGAGCAGAGTTCAGTTTCAGAACCTCAGGCAGTTTGGACTTAAGGACACTAGTCTTAAGTCCAGCAGCCCCCAACTCTGGGTATTCCTTCTACCTTCTTCATCACCCCCTCAGCATATGTTCTGCACGGTGCTGCGTAGCCCAGATTTTACTGTAAGAGTTCCTGCCAGGCATGTGAATGTGTGTAAATTCTTCCCACCACACTTCCCAGTGCAGTCCCTGGGCCTCTTTTGACAAGAAGACAGTGACTTTAATTGAATCCAGATATCCATCTTGTCTGTCTCTGGAGGTATTTTTTTCCTAGTTCCCCCTCCCCTCCCTTGCTGAGGCTCTGACAGCCTTAAGCTGTGGGCCCAGCATGGTGGCCAAGGCTCTGGGTGTTGGATTCCAGGTGTCTAGCTTAGGAACCTGGCATTCATTCTCAGCCCACCTGCAGGCTCCCTCTTCCAGGCAGACCTGGTCCCACTGGGCTGAGAGCAAAGGGACAGATCCCATGATAGGCAAAGCTTTCTTTACTTCACCCTGCTTACAGCACTGGGGTGGGGGCATGGGGCAACTCTGGGGACCCCAAGGTTTTGTTTTCTCCTAGGAGCCTGTATCTTTGCCCCCTCTGGGTCCTAGAGTAAGACTGGGGTGGGCAGGGAGCCCCACCACCTTTAGCTGCAATGGTCGATGAAGCCTGGCGTTTGCTTAGCTTCTCCACTCAATACTCTAATCCTGCTGAAGACCTAATAGACTATTGAGCAGTCCCCGGGGAAGGCACAAGCATCATCAGGCAGTGCGTGTTGTGTTTTACAGCCGTTCCTGAACATGCTGCCCGCCTGCAGCGCTTGGCCCAGATCCACATCCAGCAGCAGGTATGGGAGGGGTGAGGACTGGAAGGGAAAGTAGAAGTGGTGAGGCTCCTAGTCCCCACCCCTGCCACCTGGGGAAGCAGCATCAGGCTACCCTCATGGCAGCTCCAGGGGAAACTTGAAGGTTTATCCTTTATCTTCCATCTGCTTTAGGTCTCTTGCCTCTCTGAGTAGGACTGTTCTGAGACACCAGAAGGTCAATGATGGGAGGTGCCCAAGAATTTCTGGGGATGGTGTGTCCTTGACATTGAATGGAGAAGCTGTTTTTGTTTGTTTTGTTTTGTTTTACCATTCCCAGGCCTTAGATTAAAGTTCAAAGAGGATTCAGATATAGGGGACAGGGAAGGAGGAGACATATACTAGCAGGAATATTTCCTTAAATGAGTGGTCACTCTGCCTTAGGACTGCTGTTAGGGTACCCATCCTGGAGCTTGAAAGTGCCCCATTAGAAATTTGTTCCTTTTAGCTCTGGGGCTAAACACTACCTTCTCTAGGCTTTATGGGGAGTGAGGGTCCCTGATTAAGGCAGGAAAGTTAGTGGGAAGCAGGGGCTTTATCCAACTCCTTTCTCTGCCATACGTTGGCCCCATAGGACCAGTGTGTGGAGATCACTGAGGAGTCCAAGGCTCTCCTGGAGGAATACAACAAGACTGTATCCTTTCTGCTCAGCCAGGCCCCTAAGGAATGCTGTCCAAGGCCCTGCCCTTTTGTTCAGTCTCCAGCAGCTCTGTCTCTTTCATCCCATCCCAATGAACCTTTCTATTCCCCTCCTCCCCAACCCTTTGGCAGATGGAAAATCTCTCCACTTCCTCATTCAGGCTCTTGTTCTCACCTTGACCTGCCACCAGACAATGCTTCTCTCCAAGCAATTTGTGCAGTGGGATGAGCTACTTTGCCAGCTAGAGGCCGCCAAGCAAGTGAAGCCAGCAGAGGAGTGATAGCTGCTTCCCATTCCCGGGTGGGCCAGGACAGCCAGGCTCCAGGGCCCTGTGCTAAACTGCCTTTGTAACAGGGCAGAGGCAGCTCTGTATTTATTGGATTCGCAGCCTACCTCTCTGCGTTCAGGTGGGGCTCTGAGGTCGGAGGCCTGGCTACTTGAGGTTTGCTTTTGCACCCCCTCCCCACATCGGTGTCCTATTCCAGTGACAATAAACTATAGAAATCACTGGAGGAATGTGTCAACTTCCTGGTCTATGATGGGAATGATGGTGAGGATGGGGGTGGTAGAGGGCAGAATTGTCAGCCTTTCTAGAGCTATACTCATCCTGGTCTGGCTTTCTGGGGAATGTAGAGCTCTCAGGACAGATGCTCTCATTTGATCGATATGAGTGGAACATTTGTTTGTGCATCCATTTATCCCACATTTATCAAGTATCTTCTAAATGTCAGATACCATGCTAGGTGGGGAGGATATGATCCCTGCCTTGCACAGACTAGGTGGGGAGATGGTCAAAGAAAAGAGCCCACCCAGCAACTGGGTCCTTTGGAGCACAGAAGAGGAAGGGTTGAGGGAGGCAGCACCGGAAGGTGATACCCAGGATATTTGAGAACACGTGCAAAGGCAGGATCCTTGAGGTTTCTCTCTTGGGAGTTTACTTGGTGCTATTAAGCGGGAAGAGGAGCCCAGAAGAGGTTGGGTTGCAGGGCGTTGGGCTCTCTGGTGGGGACGGGCTGTGTGTGGGGTGGTGGGGGTGGGTTGCTGGGCTGGAGGAGGGAGCCTGATGATAGAGCTGAGACAGAGATTGGTGCCTCACTCCAGCAAACACACCAAGTGTTTGCTGCCCCCTTGTGGTCTCAGGGAGTGCTGTGGCCCCAAACCCCTTTACAAGGGCCTGCCCGCCCGCCACTCAACCTGCACAGTTTCACTAGCGTCTCAAATTCAGCACGTCCTAAGACAAATCTGGGACTCATCTTAGACTCTTCTTCTCAGTCCAGACAGTCACCAACTCACCAAACCTACCTCCTAATATCTCCCAACTTAATATACTTTTCTCTATTCCGACTGCTATTTCTGTTTCATTCTCAAATCATTTAACACATATTTGAGCTCCTATTTATTATACGCTAGGCACCGTACGAGTCTCCGTGGACACGCCCCCAGCACCCCGCGGCCTGTTCACCGGCGGTTGCTGCCCAGTTTCCCCACTCCCACCCCCTTTGTCAGCAGCCAGAGTGAACTGTGCACACAAACTGGTTTGACCGGCCCCTGATGAAAAGCCTTCGTGGCTCACCATGCCCACAGAATGAGGTCGAAGCGCAGAACAACTCGGTGACCAAGGCTCTCCCCCGCGCAGCAGCAACCACTTCAAACGGAACCTCTTGCTCCTGTCAAATGAAACCCACTGCGTCGCCTTTGCTATTGTAGTGCGCTCTACTGGTGACTCCAGCCCTGCCATCATCTCAGGGCCGGATCCTCCCCATCTTTGGGACGCGAGTCTCTGATGGTGGCTCCTCTCCGCAGTGCTTTTCTGCCCCCCGGTAGGGGTGCCCCAGGGCGTAACAGCGGAGACTGCCTGTATGTTCCTGTCTCAGGGTGTCCTGGCTCAGCTCACACCTAGACGACCAGGCGGCACTCAGTTTTCCCGCGGAGGCCCCGCCGGCCACGGCCCCGCAGGCCCCGCCCCTAGCCGGCGTGCGCGGCCCCGCGGCTTCGGCGCGCTCCCTGCGTGCGCGCCATCTTGGCTCCAGATCGAAGTAGAGGTGTGCGGGGCTGGGGTGGTGAGAGCTAGAGTGCAGCGGCGTTGGGGGTCGGTGGTGCGGTTGTGTGGAGGTAGAGGGAAGAGAGGGGAGGCTGGCTTCTTGGCCTCTGCGGCCTGCTGGGCTTTGGAGTCCGCCCGTGGCGGTGGAGGGGGCCGGGCTGTGGACTCCACACCAGGAGTAGCCCACGCAGCCCTCCGCGTCAGGCCTCTGCTTCCTAGTTTCTGAGTGACCTGGGTTGGGGGCATCGACACTGGGAATCTCAGGGTGAGGGGTGCTCGGCCCTATTCTGAGGATCCCGGAGTAGGGGAGGGGTTCAGTTCTGTTTGAGAAGCATTTGGAGGAGGGCTCTTGGCTCTTGCCAGGGAGCTTGGAGGGTAGGAACCTCTGCGAGCCGAGTGAGGGGGGCCTTGTTCCTGTCTTAGCTGTGGGTGAGGGGCGCTCAGTCTTGTTTTCAAAAGTCTGGGGCAAGGGTGTAACCAGGTACAGGGATGCAGAAGCGCCTGGCTTTGGGGGTCCCAAACAGACCAGGTTCTGCCACTCCCGGCTGACAAAATCCAAAGGCGGAGACGCCTGGTGGTGCAACAAGAAAGGAATTTATTTAAGTGGGGCCAACACTGAGAAGACAGCACACTAGCCTCAAAGACTGTCTTCAAAGTGTTGACAGTGCTTCTAGGTTTATATAAGGAGAATGTGGGACAAAGGTCGGTCTGTAGGTGCAATGGGCAGCAAAGGGCAGGTCCATCATTGTCTTGCGGCCAAAGAGGGTCTTGCAGGCCTTAGGGCAGTCGTTATTGCTAGAGGGGTAATTGTGGTTCCTATCAAGGGATGCTTTGCCTGCAGGGTCTTTTGCCTGAATTAAAAGATAAGCTAAAGGGGTGCCTAGCTGGTTTAGTCAGTAGAGCATGCAACTCTTGATCTTGGGGCTCATGAGTTCAAGCCCCACGTTGGGCATAAAGCTTACTTTAAAAAAAAAAAAAAGATAGACTGGAAAAAAGATAAACTGAAAAGAACTTTATTAGAAAGTACAGTTGGGGTAAAAATGGAGGTACTTGAAGTCCCTGTTAAAGGGCACAGCCCTGTCCCAAGGAGCTCAAGATGAGGGGGCTTGGCCTATCCTAAAGAGCCCAGTGTTTGATGAATTTGGTCCTGTGTCAGGGACTCCAGGGTGGAGGGAGGGTTATGGCCATGTCCAGAAGAATGGGGTGTTTGGGATACTGCCCTTTTCCAAGGTCAAGTAGGCATGGCACCTGTGCTGAGAAGCCAAGGATGAGGGGGATACAGTCCTGTTCCTGGGAAGTCTGGGATGAAGAGCAGGACCATTTCCTGGAGAGCTGGGGTTGGGGGATGGCTTGGGGCGTATTGCCCAGCATTCATCTGACACTTCTCTGCAGTGGGCCGTGAAATTCAGACACAACAGCAAGTGGAATGGAGCACTACCGGAAAGCTGGCTCTGTGGAACTCCCAGCACCTTCTCCGATGCCCCAGCTACCTCCTGATACCCTGGAGATGCGGGTCCGAGATGGCAGCAAAATCCGCAACCTACTGGGGCTGGCACTGGGTCGACTGGAGGGTGGTAGTGCACGGCATGTGGTGTTCTCAGGTTCTGGCCGGGCTGCAGGGAAGGCGGTCAGCTGTGCTGAGATTGTCAAGCGGCGTGTACCAGGCCTGCACCAGCTTACCAAGCTGCGCTTCCTGCAGACCGAGGACAGCTGGGTGCCAGTCTCACCTGACACTGGCCTGGATCCCCTCACAGTGCGCCGCCATGTACCTGCAGTGTGGGTACTGCTCAGCCGGGACCCCCTGGACCCCAATGAGTGTGGCTACCAGCCTCCAGGAGCACCCCCTGGCCTGGGCCCCACATCAAGCTCCAGCTGTGGCCCACGACCCCGAAGAAGGGTTCGAGACACCTGGTCCTGAAGATCTGCCAAGCAAGATCTTTTCCAGGCATGAATGTCCAGGATGGCTCTGCCTTCTCTGAAAAGCCTCTTGTAACTGTTCAACATCCCCAACAAGACTTGAATCCACAGAAGTGGGCCTCCCTGTCCTGCTTCCTCTTCTCTCTGGTGTGTGAAAAGGGACAGCTATGAAGAGTTACAGGTGTGCGGTCTCAGCTGGGTTCTGGATTGCTTAAGAAGGGTTTATTTGGCATTCTACCTACTGTGCCTCTGTCCTTTCTTCTGACAGAGATCCAGGGAGTGGGGTAGGAAATAAAGGTTCTGCCCATTTGTCTGATGAGCCTCTGCTTGACCTGCTATATGGAGGTGGGATTAAAGGAGGGGTAGTCCCCGTACCCCTCCACCCCACCCCTGGTTTAGGGATATTTTTCTTTCTCTGCAGCATTTATCATAGTATAGTGATTAAGGTCATGGTCTCAGGTACCTACCGCCTGGATTTGAATCCTGGTTCTGCCATGTGCTAGTAAGTTACTGCTTTTTGACCTTGGACAAGTAGTGCTCTGAGCCTTAGTATTTCCATCCATAAAACAGGATATATGCGGTGCTTACCTCATAGGGTTGTTATGAGGATTAAATATAGAAATCTATACATACGACTCTTAGACTGGGCATATAGTGCTATGTAAATGTTAATTGCTATCATTATTACTCCATTTACAAACATTTTTTCCTATCTTAAAAACATAGCTCATGGGGCATCTGGCTGGCTCAGTTGGAATATCATGTGGCTCTTGATCTCAGGATCATGAGTTCAAGGCCCACGTTGGGTGTACAGATTACCTAAATAAATAAACTTAAAAAAAAAAAAAAAACAGGCTCCTGGGTGGCTCAGTCGTTAAGTGTCTGCCTTTGACTCAGGTCATGATCCCAGGGTCATGGGATTGAGTCCCACATCGGGCCCCCTGCTCGGTGGGAAGCCTGCTTCTCCCTCTCCCACTCCCCCTGCTTGTGTTCCTGCTCTCACTGTCTCTCTGTCAAATAAATAAATAAAATCTTAAAAAAACCAAAAAACATAGCTCAATCTCGTGTCTCCTCTCCAGGTCTCATCCTTCCTTCTTACCCCTTGCTGCTCCTTTTCTGTCTCAAATTGGCCATAGACTCTCAGATTCACCATGGTAAGGCCAGGGGCATGAGGAGAGAGGTGAAGATTGCAGTGACAGCCAGGAGTCTGCAGGGGCCAGAGCAGGATTGTGGGCGGTGGTAGATTCAGTGAAGAGTTGAGTCAGTTGGATCTCCCACTGGATTTTGAGGTCTTCTCCAATGTATACAGTAGACTGAGTGTCCAGTCACCAGGAAAGCACAAACGGGGCTCTTCTGGGCTCATACTGTGGCAGGGAGCCCAGCAATTTGAGAGTGGTAAAATGATGTTTGGCTGAGTCTAGGCGGGAGGGTTAGGATGTTGGGAGAAATGGGGGACTGGAGGCCTCAATAAGGGCTTAGGGCAGGGATTAGGAAATTGACCATAAGGCCAGAAGGCTGTGGTCAAGCTTTGAATGCTGCATTCTGTACTTTCCAAGGTAGGTTGCCCAGAGTGATAGGGAAGACTCTGAGGGAGGGGCAAGTGATGCAGATTCGGGGAATATTAGAGACAGGAAACCCTCTGAGCAGCTGACCAGCTAGGCCTCTTAAATACAGGGTCAAGGAGCATCTAACACTCCTAGAGGCTGTGGCAGGCACTCTGATGTCTTGTTAGTAGCAACTGCCTGGCTTCTCCCCATTCTCTTTGTGGCTAACTCAGGTTTTTGCTGCCTCCCAGCTTCTGCATACTGCCTTTTCTCTAAGCATCTCCACTTGTGTCTTCTACCATGAACAGCTCTCCGAGTGTCACTAGTCCCCAGAGCTTTGGGGCCAGGCTCCTTGCAGACTATTGGTATGTGGCTCAGCATCCTATCCTGATCCAGCCTACTCTAGCCATGGTGGAATGATCACATGGAATAAGCATGGTGACCAGTACTGAACGAATGATTCAGTAAGGTGGTATCATAAGCTCTGGGAGTCCTAGGAGGGGCTCCCATTTGGGCAGCTCACTGAGGCACCACCTGGGAACTCCAGGATGATGGCATGGGTTTGTGTGAGGGAAACTGAGCTGGGGTCAAAATCTTTTGGGAGGAACAAGATCTGCAAGTCAGAGAATCAGGAAATAGGCCAGAAGCTAAGAGAGGGATGACTAGTGATTTTAGGGCCTTTTCCCTCCTGGGTGTCTACAGGGCCTAGTTGGAACCTAGAGGAAGATTTTTTTTTTTTAAGATTTTATTTATTTATTTGACAGAGAGACACAGTGAGAGAGGGAACACAAGCAGGGAGAGTGGGAGAGGGAGAAGCAGGCTTCCCGAGGAGCAAGGAGCCCGATGCTGGCTCCATTCCAGGACCCTGGGATCATGACCTGAGCCGAAGGCAGACGCTTAACAACTGAGCCACCCAGGCGCCCCTAGAGGAAGAATTTTAGGGAGGGAGCCAGAGAGAAAATAGGCCTTTAGAGCCAGAAAGCTTGACCCAATTTAGGAGGGACCGTAAGCGTTGTGTATAATTGTTGATTCAGTTTCTTCCCACTTTCTTCTTAATCCACTCCAGTGTGGCTTTTGCCTCCATAATTTCTTAGAAAAGGTTATGCTTTGGTATGAAAGGTAAGGAAGTGGAGACAGCTCTTTCAAGAAGTGAGATTGTGAAGGAGGAGAGAGGTGATAAATGTAGAGGAATGTGGGATACAGAGTTTCAATTTTTATTTTAATGATTTAGAAATTTGAGTGTATTTGTAGGTTAATGGAAGAAGCTAGTAGAGAAAGAGATTAAAGATGCAAGAGACTGTGGATAACTCAGAATGAGACTCTGTAAGGGGTAAAAGGGAATGGGATCCAGAAGCATGGAGGTATGGGCCTCCCAAAGGGGACAGGAGAGAGGACACCCTGTAAGTTTCCAGGGAAGGAGTTGTAGATGGGTGTTCATGAGGATGGGTGTGGAGGTGAAGGTGGGACATGAGGGAGTTCAGAAGGTTTCTATCTCCTCTTGAAGCTGGAATCCAGCTCTGCTGCTGAGACTGGAATGAGGAGGCTGGCAGGAAGGAAGTATGAGATAGTTGCAGGAGAGAACCCGAGAAGTACAGGAGGATGACCAGGCAGGGCTAAAAGCCCAGCCGAGGCTGGTGACCATGAACTTGTAATGTTATCAGTCACAGAGTGTGAGCTTCAGCAGCATCCATAGGATAGGTGAGGACTCAGAGAAATCACTGTTGCATTCTTCCAGACAGAAATGATGGAAGAATAGTGAGGAGACTAGCAAGATGAAGTGAAGGGTCAAGGAATCCAAAGTGGGCCAGGAGATAAGTGAAGATAGAAAGGCGTAGAGGTCAGTGTCCTGGAGATCCACATGAAGATGTCTGGGGTGGGGTGGGATGAAATGGAGTAGTTGAGAGAACTAGAACAGGGCCCTGTCGCTATACCAATATCTAGGGCTGTCATACCAAAGTACCACAGACTGAGTGGCCTAGAACAACAGATATTTGCTGCCTGACAGTGTTGGAGACTAGAAGTCTGAAGTCAAGGTGTCAGCAGGGCCATTTTCCCTCTGAAACCTATAGGAGAGTCCTTCCTTGACTCATCCTTTTTTTTTTTTTCAGATTGTATTTATTTGACAGAGCACAGGCAGGGGGAGCGGCAGGCAAAGGGAGAAGCAGGCTCCCTGAGCAAGGAGCCCGATGACAAGGGGCTCGATCCTAGGCCCCTGGGATCATGACCTGAGCTGAAGACAGATGCTTAACCAACTGAGCCACCCAGGCGCCCCAGACTTGTCCTAATGGCTGTTTTGCCATCAGTCTTTGGCCTTCTTGGCTTTTAGATGTATCACTCCAGTCATTCATCTTCACATTTTCTTCCCTTGTGTCTGTTTCTATGTCCAATTTTCTCCTTTTTATAAGGAAACCAGTCATATTGGATTAGGGCCCACCCTAATAGTCTCATTTTAATCTTGATTACCTCTGTAAAGATCTTATTTACAAATAAAGTCACTTTTTCTGGGACTGGGGTTAGGACTTAAACATATCCTTTATGGAGGGACATAATTCAACAGTAGCTAAAGGATGAGATGGAGGAGAGTGGATTTGAGAGTTTTAGGAGCTGACTGGACTTGGTTATGGGCATGAGAGTGGATAGCTGGGTGGCCTGGAGGGAAAGTCACTGAAGATGAGGTTGAAGAATTAAGAGGCTGGGGAGGGTGGCAGTGTGTGTGTTGGGGGCAGGAGTTGGGCATCAAGGTGGGTAATGGAATCATCCAGGATGGAATGTGCTGAGCATTCTTACTGCCTGCTTTAGAGGTGGCATGTAGGGTGATTTTGTTAGCCTTGAAATGGGGACTTAAGAACACAATATGGGGGCACCTGGGTGGCTCAGTCGTTAAGCCTCTGCCTTTGGCTCAGGTCATGATCCCAGGGTCCTGGGATTGAGCCCCACGCACATCGGGCTTTCTGCTCCGTGGGAAGCCTGCTTCTCCCTCTCCCACTCCCCCTGCTTGTGTTCCCTTTCTCTCTGTCTCTGTCAAATAAATAAATAAAATCTTAAAAAAAAAAAAAGAACACAATATGACTGGAGGGGTTATATACCTTCCCCATGCAAGAAGGTGCCAAGTCCTACCAATTTTGCTTCCTAGGTGTCTCTCCATTCCCATAGCCTCTGTTGTTGTGTGCCCCTCATTATCTTACAACATTCTCCTTACTGGTTTCCCTGCTTCACTCCCTTCTGAGCTCTCCTCCAAACCAAGTTCCCTTTGTTTAGAATGATCTTCTGCTAGATTCCTGCATGGCTGTCTCCCTTCCTCCTTTAAGCCTTTGCTCAAATGTCACCTCAGCAAGGCCTTTTCTGACCAATCCATTTAAGATTGCAGTCAAGCACTTCTGCGCTTTTTTTTTTTAAAAGGATTTTATTTGTTTAAAAAGAAATAGCGCGTGCGAGCATGAGTGAGCAGGCGGAGGGAACAAGAATCTGAAGCAGACTCCACACTGAGCACGGAGCTCAACACAGGGCTCAATCCCATGACCAGGAGATCGTGACCTGAGCCGAAACCAAGAGCTTAACCGACTAAGCCACCCAGGTGCCCCATCAGCCAAGCACTTGATTTCCCTTCCCCTGCCTTTTTACCCCCCTTCTAAATATATCTTTAAAATAGTATTTTTGTTTATTGTCTGACTCCTCCAGATGAGAATGTAAGCTTGGGAAGGGCAGGAATCTTTGTTTTGTTGATTAATGTAACCTAAGGATCTTGAACATTGCTTGGTACATAGTAGGTGCTTGATAAATATTTAATGTAAGAATGAATGAATATTGAGCCTCCAAGCATGTGGCCATACCCAGATCTGGCATTCTCCCTCAACCGCCCCACGTCCAGATTAGAGGACAAAATCCAAATTCATTCACTGGATGGTGTTAAGGGACCCCCTTGTTTGGTCACTGCCATGCCTCAGCCCATCTTTGGCCCAATGCTCTTGGATCTGGGCTCTGGCCACACTAATGCCCTACTCTTCCCACATGCCATGAGATTTTCTGCTTCTGAGCCATTTTGTCTGCTTGGAACTCATCAAGACTGTTCAAAGGACACTAGCAGTGAGCTCTGGGCACTCCCTCCCGAGGACCTTCCCTCCTCACCACTCCCCCATCCCCCACCCCCACCCCCCACACACAAAATTTGGGATCTGGCCTGATTCTGTAGGGAACCTCCAACTCCCACTTTGGTCCTTGCACTGGGAAGGTGATGTTTGGCTGGCACTTCTGAACATGGCCACAAGGTGGCAGCATTCACAAAGGGATAGCGCATCCCGTTGAAGGGTTTGTGCAGAGGTTCCCAGGAGCTTCAGGACAGAGGATAGCCTAGGCTTGAAATTTGGCCTTCAGTGGGCACAAAGATCTCTCGTTTGTTCAACAAACAGCTAATGATTACCCATCATGTGACAAATGCAGCCACTGGCTTCAGAACCTCCCGCCCCAAGAGGGCTATAACCACATATATAGATAGTTTCATATTTGGTATGATATGAGAAAGAGATTAGGGAAGTTCGTTAGACTTCAAGAGTTCAGAGCCCCTTGTCCAGTCTTTAGGGACAAAGCTTCAAAGAAGAGGAGATGATGCCTGTGTAGAATCTCGAAAAAGCGCCAGAAGTAAAAAGTGAAAAGGACATTCTGGGTAAAGGATGGGCGTGAGCTAAGGTATAGAGGTGAGAACACAAAGACCACCCCGGAGCATGCAGTTCGAGGTGGGCGGTGTGAGGGGTGAAGCTCTGGGGGGGGCGGGGGCCAGACAGGAGGGGCCTGAGTGCTGGGCCAGGGAGCCTGGACTTTTTTTTGAAGGTGAGGCAAGAGTCACTGAAGGCTTTAAGGAGGAAATGCTGTGGCATATCAGACTGCTGTCCTAGCGCTCCGGCTGCCACGGTGCGGAAAGTGGACTGGGGGCACAGGGCACGAAGGGCAGTGAGGAGGTTTCTATAGGGATCCAGGGAGAGACGGTGAAGCCAGAATGATGGCTGGAGCCTTAGAGAAGCCCCTCCCAGCCCACAAGAGCTTTCAAAGCCTGGCACTTTGAAAGAGTTCTTGGCCCTATGCACTCTCTTCACCACCATTTAAGCCACGTCAGCCCTTCTGTTTCAGAGGCTCCTTTTGGCTCTATCTTAGTTCCCCTGGTTATTCTGGTTGGAACCAGGGTCTCTTGTCAGTTTCCATGTGAGGCCCATGGTGCCCTACGTCCTGTTCTTTTGGTAGATCTGTCAGCCTTCAGCTCACACTACCAGTGTGATCCTTTAATGCACCTCCTTCTTGGACAGAAACAACAGCTAGAAGCGTGACTGAGGGGCCTCCTCCACCAGGGCTGTCACTCCCTGCCACGCCCCCACCCCCATGCGTGAGTGTGCATGTACGTGTATATACGTATGCATGTGTACCATTGACGGGACTGATGCTGAGGGACAGGCATCTCTGGCAGGCAGAGGGGCATCACCTGAAGAAAGGTCTGGAGGTAGGAAAGTACAAGGGAGTGTTTGGGGAACAAGGGGGAATATTAGCAGGGTCTGGCTAACCTTTGAAGTTGGGCCTGGAGCCATGACCATGTACTGCAAGCAGGGGGCACCACAGCCAGGTTTTGAGCAGGGATTGGGAGAGTCACCTTCATTCACAGTCTCATGAATATGCACAGAAACCTGTTGAATTATGCAGACCGAAAGGATGTAAATGTATATGCAAATTTGGTGCTGCCCTCCCTGTTGCTATGGAAACCAAAGAATAGCAAAGGGGGGGCCAAGCCCTGGGGAGGCCAGGCTGGAGAGACTGGAGACCAGGAGGCTCTCCTCTGTCACCTGCTTTTCCCTTTGCTGCAGTTTTGATCATTTTCTCTGCCTCACTCTTTGTCTCCTTGCTCTCTCTCCATCTCTCTGCCCCTCTTGGTCTTTCTGTCTCCATCTCTCTTTCTCCCTCCTGTTTTTTTCTGTCCCTCAGTCTCTGAGTTCCTGTCTGTCCCTGTCTGCATATCTTTGACTCCATGTCGCTGTTGCTCTGTGACTCTGAGACAGTGTTTCTCTGTGACTTCATGTCTTCCCCTATCTTTGTGTCTTAAATTGCATGGCTCTCCCTCCTTCTGCATCTCCCTGTCTCCATGTCTCTGACTCACATCTTTTTTTCTCTGCATCTCTATTTTTGTGTCTGACTCCGTCTAATTGTGTCTCTTTCTTGGTCTCTCTTCCAGGTTCTCCCCCCTCTCTTTCACTCTGATTTTCTCTCTCTCTGAACTTCTTATTCCAATGCTTGTCTCTGTCTGATGGGAAGGAAAGAAAGCTACACATCTGCCCTTGCCTGACGGCCCAGCTGCCTGCATGCTTCAGGTCCGGCCCCTGGCAGCGTGGGCATAGGATCCCCGTGACAGGCCCACGCTGGCTGCCAGTACACCAGGGCTTCTGTTCCAGCCTCTGCCTACTGTGTGACCCTGCCTAATGTTTCTCTCTCTGGATCTGTAGTCTCATCCCTCTCTCCATGAATCTGGTGGGCATCCTGAGGCAATGATGTGTAGAGAATAGGGAATTGAAAGGTAAGTCTTAGTGGTTCACCAATCTGGCCCTCTGCCTAAGGGCTGACGTGAGTGGTCTGGCTGGGGTCCAGGTATGGGGGTGTCTAGGGCTAGTTGAGACCAGTCCTGGCCCCAGAGAAGACTCCTTGCTGAGCCACAGAATCAAGCAGCAACCTATCCACAGTCTATCCATGCTCCTGTCTGTTGCAGCCTTAACCATCCAATTACCTGTTCAGGGTCCTTTGTTTGCCCCTCTGTCATTGGGTTTATATTTATAGAGCATCTATTCTACACCGTGCCTCTGTCTTCACAGATCCACAGTGATAGAGAAATAACATCTGGACTTTTTGCATACCCCCACCCCCAGAAGGTGCTCTTTGGTCCAGGTGGAAGAACACGGACTCTTCAACCCCCATAGCTTCCTATCCCTGGTGGGCTCATCTGGGGGTGTAAAGCATATGCAGCTGCAAAAGTCATGGATCAAGGTTAGGAGAAACAGAGACACAGAGATAAAGACAAAGAGAGATAGAGACAGTATGTCTCCATACAGGGTTTGGGATGGGGTATGGGAAATGAGGCAAGACTCAGGGTGAGGGTGGCCTGGAATGTTTGGAGGGCAGGTAAGCCACCCTATGTAGAGGTAGAAGGCTTCCCCCTTCAGTCCTGGGCTCTGGGCAGGTTGCCTTACCTCCAGGCGGCACTAGACATGGGGGATCTGGCTTGGGCCCAGGTGTGGGGGCAGTCAGAGAAGTCAGGGCAAGTCCACCTTGCTCCAAGAGACTGCCAAGCTGAGCCCCCAGCTCTCCTGTCTCGCCAGAAAGGACACAGACATAATCACTCTTCCCACCGACTGTGATTCAACCATGTTCAGGCCCAGGCGTGATCCTGCTGTCAGGAATTCCATGTTTGAATTAAAAACCTCCCTGGACACCCCACCCCACCTAGGCCAGTTGTGCCAGCAGGGTTGGAGCAGAGTCAAACAGGGCTGTCTGAGGGGCTTCTGGCAAAGCCACACATGGGGAGAGAAAAAGGGATCAGGGGAAATATGGAGAGTGGGAAAGATGGAGAGACAGAGGGTAATGTATATACAGGGAGGCGGAGGAGACATAAAGACATTGATGGGGAGGAAGCCAAAGCCAGCAGATGAAGGGGGGTCTGGTGCCCACCAGGCTAGTGCTGAACACTTGACATTTGAATCTTAACAACAGTCCTAGGAAATAGGCACTATTAGGATCCCATTTTACTCCTGAGGTAATTGAAGCACGGAGATATGAAGTCATTTCCCCGAGGTCACAAAGCCAGTAAATAGTGAAGTAGGTATTCAAACCCTTCAGTCTCACTGAAGAGCCAAGAAAAGAGACAGATATAAAGGCAGAGGTGGGGACAGATTCTCACACCAGCACTCATGGGAAATCTGGGAATCCTGGAGTCATCAGGCAGCTGTGCAGGGGAGGGCCTTCCTACAGGCGAACAAGCATGCAGCTTCTCATACTTTCTATCAGAGACAAGGACTGTGACAGAGAGAGACATAGAGGGAGAGAGAGACAGAGATCTCAGAGCAGGGAGAGAGATGTAAGGAGAACTCCAGGCCACAGAATTCCTAGACAGACCTTCCTCCTTCCTGCCAGGTGTGCAGCCTGTCCTGCCCCTGATTCAGATCTGGCCCAGCCAACGCCTTGCGTTGGTGGGGCCCAGGCTTTGAGATTCATTCTTTCTTTCCCACAGATTTACCAAGTGCCTACTAGTAGAGAGGCACTCCTGCCCCACATTTCCTACCTCTTTCTCTTTCACTATGGAGAAACCCTTCCCACTGTCTAATTTCAATTCCCCTAAGATAGGTTCTGCAATAAAGGATCAAGATCAGAACTTGGGGACACTTCAATATGGAGGCTTAGCCTAGCCAAGCACAGAGAAGAGGTCCCTAAGGGCTGGCTTTGGGTGTCTTCTGGTTGGAGGCCCCTTCTAGTTGGTTTGGGGAAGAGGGTCATGGCCCAGCTGGTGGGGCCCAGAGAGCTGAGCTGTCAGCAGCAGGGAGGATAGGGTTGAGAAGAAAACCAGGAACTATCCTGAGGGAGCCAGGGAGTTGGCGTTATGGTTTCTAATGTCTTAACCCTGGTTTCAATTACCCCCAGGGTCCCCGGGGTTCCCTGGCTGTTGAGGGCTCCCAAGCTTGAGGAATGCTGAGGACCCTCCCGGGAATGCCAGAAACTAGAAGCTCAGGGAAAGGAGTCTGGGGGCAAGGGAGTTTTCCGTCCTCTTCTTCCTGGTGTCTGGCTGAGAGAGGCCCCCAGATCTAGCAGGGCTCTGGGGACAGCAGGGAGGCTGGGGAGGGAGGGGCCTACACTCTGCTCACAGGCTTCCGTGGAGGGTCTACATCAGCCAGCTCCTTAACACCAGCTTGGTCCCAGTGACCTCAGCCCAATCCTGGCTGCTAAAGCCCAGAGCTCTTTCTTGGCCTCACCAAGCTCCTTTTTGGTCTTGTGACAACCCTGACTCCGCTTTCCTTCTGTCTCTGGGGGCAACCACACCTTCCCTGCCCTCTCTGTTTTTTGTTTGTTTGTTTTGTTTTTTAAAGATTTTATTTGTTTGTTTGTTTATTTAAGAGAGCGAGTGCCTGTGGGTGCACACACACCATGCAGAGGGAGGGGCAGAGGGAGACCGTGGGGCTCGATCTCGGAACCTGACATCATGACCGAAGCTGAATTCAAGAGTCAGAGGATCAACCGACTGAGCCGCCCAGGTGCCCCAGCCTCTCTGGTTCTCAATCATGGTTCCTAGGGCTTCATCTCAATCTGCTCCTCCCCTCCCACCACCCCTTCATCGTTTTCTCTCCCCGCTCGGTGATCTATCTTGTTATCTCCCAGCTCGCTCGGAGTGCCCAGATCAGTCTGAGACTTTGATGAATACCCACACGACCTGCAAGAGCCAGTTACAGGGGGCACTGGGAGCTGCTGAACAGGGATGGCACACTGCCAGCCAGGTGGCCCTCTCTCACCTTCTGTGTTCTCCCCATTGCTGTCCCTGCTGGCCATCAACCCCCAGACCTTTCAACTGGACACCTCAAGCCCCAGCTCTCTCCAGCTCAGTGAATGGCACCATCATCCCCCAAGTCACTTATGCCAAAACCTGGGAGTCATCTATGCTTTTGTACACAATGTTCCCCCTGGGCCTGGCACACGGTAGGTGCTAATAAATGTCTGTTAAACTGAACCGAATTCAGTTTTCTCTCTTGGACTCCCATCTGCTTCTGTCTGTTTCCCTGGGACTTGGTGTTTCTGGCATTCAGTCTTCAAATCTCTAATTTTTCTCTGTCTTCTGAATCACTACAATTGAGTTTCTGAGGAAGAAGTTGGGGCCTCTTTTCTCCCCTCTGCCTCTGCCCCAGGGAATCACAGGCTGGCTGGAAATGGAGCTGTGGGAGATGAAGGGAGGAAGCCAATCTTGGGGGCCATGTGGCCCTCAGTCCTATTTGGAAATCCCAGCCCTGTTATCAGGGAGGCAGCTCCACAGCAGCAGGGATCAAAGTCAGACTCTGGGCTGTCGCTGGAAGGAGACAATCCTTTGAAGACATACGCCTCCTCCATGAAGAACTGGGGGAGAAAGGGATCAAGACCCACTGGAGTGGAAGGGTAGGAGGAACTTTGTGCTTTTGAGCAGGGAGTTAGTCTCATGCAAATTTTTA
Organism: Callorhinus ursinus; assembly: GCF_003265705.2. Taxonomy (NCBI): domain Eukaryota; kingdom Metazoa; phylum Chordata; class Mammalia; order Carnivora; family Otariidae; genus Callorhinus; species Callorhinus ursinus. The sequence goes on from NW_027397104.1 coordinate 2,384,929, forward strand.
CACCACAAAATGAAAAATTGCATCTGTGATTTTGCAAGTGTGTGCCCCTGCTCCAGCCTTCAAACACACTTAGTGTCCTAATTCCTAGTTTCTCTGTCCTCTCTTCCCTCTCTGCCCACTCCCCCTGAGCCCCTCTGGATCCTCTTCCCTCTCCCTGACCATCTGCTGCTCTTTCCAAACTTATCCCAGACCCCAGGATCACTGGGGGGATGGTCCTTAGAAGGGCAGACACTGGACTAAGTGTCCAGGGTCTGTTCTCTGTGTATAGGGTGACACAGGGATTCCTCTGTCATGGGAGCAGATGGAGATGAATCTGAGGGCCCACTCTCCCTCCCTCAAAGCTCTGGTCTCTCTTCAGCCTCATGGCCCTGCCCCAGGTCGGGCTGGAGGTCTCCCTCCTAAGGTAACTGCAAACACCTCTTCCCTGGCTGCCCCACCTTCAGCCTTAGCCTTGCCCACCAACCCGTACAGCAGCAGCCTCAGGGATCTGGTGATGTTCCTCACCTGCTTTCTGCCTTTCCAGGCCTGCGTGGCCTTGGCACCAAAGGCACTTCAGAATGTGGTCTCTGAGCCACTCAGGCTGTCTCGCTTTGTCTTCTGGGTCTCTGCTTAATCCCTCACTGGATACCAAACCTTCTTTCCCACCCCTTGAGGCTGTAACCCATTCATGTAGTTTCCCTTCCCTGTGCCCTGGGACTTGACTCCTCCAGGTCAATGCTGTCCTGCTTGCTTACATCGTTCATTCATTCATTCGATATTTCCTTAAATCCAGTTCAAATGTTAGGAGCACCTGTTCTATGCCAGACCCAGCTCTCGCTGCCTTCATGGAGCTCACAAGTAACTAGGTAGTTCAACATCACACAAGTTACTGTAAGGAAAAAGACTATGGCACTAAGGGAGAAGACAAAGGGGCTTAACCTAGGCTTCTTTTAGGTGACATTTAGGCTGTCACCTCTTGCCTAAGGGGACCGTGGAGTCAAACACAGCACTCTCACATGGACAAATTGTATACCTACCTATTTTGTTTAGTATCTATCTTCCTTGACTAGAATGGGAGTTCCATGAGGGCAAGGGTGTTTAAACTTTTTTCTTAGACAAAAAGTAAGCAGTAAAGTTCACAAACCTTAAGGGTACAGCTCCAATTTTGACGTATGTGTCTAAACTCCTGGAACCGCTCCCCACCCCACCCCACCCCCAACAAAAGTAAGTGCAATTCCAACTTGTATCACCATAAATGAGTTTGCCTGTTCTTGAGCTTTACGTATAAATGAAATCATTCAATATGTACCCTTTTGTGTCTGGTTCTTTTTTTTTTTCTTTTCTTTGCTCGACATTTTGTCTGTGAGCTTTATCCATTTTTTGTTGCGAGTAGCTACAGTTGGTTCCTTTTTATTGCCGTAACTACATCATAATCTATTCATTCATTTGGGTTGTTTCCAGTTTGAAACTATTAAGAATAAGATTGCTATGAACATGCTTTGTGAGGTAGTAGGGTATATCTATGTTCAGCTTAGTAGATCCTGCCAAACAATGTTTCAAAGTGGTTGTACTAACTTATACACACATCAGCAGTGTGGGGACTTCTAGTTGCTCCACATCCTTGAGAGCGCAGGGATTTTTGTTTGGCTCACTGCTCTGTTCTATCACTTAGATCAATGCCTGGCATATAGTAGATGTTCAATATATACTTATTGGCTGCCTTATGAAGGGGAGCCTTCTTAGCCAAACAGGAGGAACTGGGGTTAGATTCCTGGGGTCCTGTTCTGGCTCCGGCACTAACTTGCTGTGTGACTCTGGTCAGGTGACTCCCCCTCTCTGAGTTGTTTCCCTGTCTGTAGCATAAGGGGACTGATAGTAGAGGCTTTGCCTTCCAGTGTCAGCTAGGCACTGTGAGAGCTGGACACCTGGTCATTCATTCACTCCACTTGCATCGATTAAGGTCCTACTATGTACCAGGATGGTGAGGGTGTGATCTGTGACATACCACTGACAGCCTCTTTCAGGTCAGCCAAGACGCGGGGGTCACTGTCCATCTTGTCCCCAACTCATCCTTCTGGAGCCTGTTTCTCCTCCCTCTGTCCAGCCCTGACCCCAGGGGGAGGGGGTCTGGATTGAGCCTGTGGATGGAAAATGTGATTAATAATCAAAAAAACATCCAAGAGGAAGAGACCAGGAAAACAACTTGGGGAAAGCTCCTCGCCCAGGGGAGGGGGGCCATGTCCTGGGCCTTGGGACAGCTCCGGCTGCCCTCCCGCCGCCCCTTCTGGGAAGCTGCCACAGGAGTGGGTAATTTTAGCCAAAAGTGAAAAAAAAAAAAAAAGGCCATTCTAATTATTTATGAAAAAAGATGCTCCCCCATGTAAATTATGCTCCCCCTGGAGGCTTCCCCCTACTGTTACTCCACTGCTAGTGGTCCCTCTCCTTGGTCAGCCTGGGGGGCCCTAGAGACACTGGGTTGGGGGCAGAGGAGGAATTTCAACATGAAATGTTTTGTTCATTAGCAGAGAACATAGGGGGAAATTCCCTTTCTGCCTGGGCCTGGGCAGTCCAGGCAAATACTTAAAAGCTATTTTTGAAAAATAGAGTCTGGGCTGCAGAGTACGGTGGAGGTTATATTGGGGCGGGGGGGAGATACAGACGTTTTCTTCCCTCCTCTTAGACTCCGGACTTTTCAGGGGTTTCCTGAGCCTTAATCCTTCCTCCTTTCAGGGATTTCATTCTCAATGTCTCAGGTTGCCTTCAAACTTCCTTCTTAGCCAAACAGGAGGAACTGGGGTTAGATTGGCGTTAGAACTTCCAACTAAGGAGGAAGGAAGGATATCAAAGAGAGGGAGGGGAGGCTTTGGACCTATCCAAATAATTTAGAATACGTTGGGATCAGTAGGCAGCAACTCTGAGAGGGAACTGGAGCAGGACTGAAAGCACCCTTTCTATCAGAGTGGCTTTGGCGGGCCCCAGTGAGGAGGGAAGTGGAGGCCCCTGAATACCTAGGTTTCCCCATTAGAGTTGCAGCTCTCTCCTACTCTCTACCTTTAGGGAATCTTTGCCCTTTTCTGGTGCCAAGGTTGGAAGGGTCAGGGCACACTTAGGAAGTGGCCCAAATAACAGGATTCCAGAAGGGGCTCTGCAGCACGGGAGTGTTGTAAGTGGGCCCTAGGCGCTGTCCCAGAATAGGGGTGAGTCCTCCCTGGGGGGCCGGGGTGGACCCTGAGTGTGTGTGTGTGGGTGCTCAAGGGGCCCGCCTCCCTGGCTCGGCCTGGGGCTGTGTAGGGATCGGGTTTCTCGGCGCCTGGAGCCTCCGCGAGGCCGAGCTGTTCCGGGTCCCTGGCCAAGCCGCCCCGGGCGCTGGCACTGCGAGAGGAAGCAGGGGGGGGGGGGGCGGTGAGGGGGAGCGAGAGGGGGGAGCTATGAGGGCTTTTACGTAACTCCCTCCCAGAGCCCGCCCTTACCGCCAAACCCCAGTGTGGGACTTTGTGTGATTGAGAGTGTGCATGCCTATGTGCGTGTGCCTATGTGACACTCGGTGTGACTGAGTGCATGGCTGTGTGTGTGGCCGGATCTGTGTGCGGGGATGGCGTACAAGTGTGTGATTCGGAGAGTCCTGCCCTTCTAGGACTTCTAGTTGTCAGTTGCCAAGCAGAGGACCCTGACTCCCAGTGGACTATAGTGAGGTTGAATAGAAACATTTGACTCTTTGAGACTTGAGTATGCGACTTGACATGATGGTGTGTTTGGCATTTGTAGGCAAGACAGAGAGCCTCTTCTTATTTGTAACTTTGGGTAGCCAGGTATGTGACCCACAGTGGAGCTTCCTGATGGTATGGCAGGTTAGAAGAGCATCATTTCCCAAAGGAGCACTAGAAAAGGTAGACCACAGGAGGTGGGAATGGAAACTCTCCTTCCCTGAGGGCACATCAGTAGGAATTGGGGGGAAGGGTCCTTGCTACCCAGTCTTGGGATGGCAAAGTTGATTCCTGGGAGTGAGGGGCACAGTGTGGTCCCAGGTTAGGTCATGTGCTATGATGGAGGAGGGTGGAGCCAAAATTCCTGCCATAGAGCCCTCTTTCATGGGCCTGTAAAACTCCAAGGACTCAAAGTAAGGAGAACTTCCCTCAGTTTTCCAAGGCCTTCCAGGGTTATCAAACCTGGAATCTACATTACTTGCAGGGCAGGAGGGCTCCAAACAAGGAGTTGTATCCTGCTCCCCCTCAAGGGAGAGGCAGATCTTGAAGAGGGGTGAAGATGGGGTAGAACTGGGGGGGAGGGTGTCAGTGAAATGGGGTTATCTTAAGGATAAGTGCACCACGACAGAGAAGGGGGCTGGTGCAGAGCTAGGGCAGCTGGGGATCGCAGTGCCTAATAAAGCTGGTGCGGGGGGCACCTGGCTGGCTCAGTCCCTAGAGCATTCGACTCTTGATCTCAGGGTTGTGAGTTCCAGCCCCACCCTGGATGTAGAGATTACTTTTAAAAAAATTAAATCTTTAAAATAATAACAAAATTAAAATTAAATTAAATTAATACAATTAAATTTAAAAAAGCTTGAGAGGAGACACGGCCAGATCCCGCAAGGGCTTTTAAGCCCCAGTAAGAAGCCTGGCTTTACCCCCACGGCCCTGGGGTATGGGAGGGTTCAACAGCGGAGGTTTAAGAAGCTCAGAGGCTCCTGGGCAGATAGGGCATTGACAGCGGCAGGAGCGGAAACCCACGAGCAATCTGTTGCCCCAGCCCGGGTGGAGGCAGAATCGGTTCGGAGGGCGGCAGAAGAAGGGAAGGGGCCGCACTCAGAGGTTGTTCCGTAGGTGGGCGCTGCCTCTGAGACAGATCCGCAGCCTTAGTGGGTACGCACCTCCCGCACTGCCCGCCAGATGTCGCTGCGGCACCGGGGAAGCGGGAGCGGTCGCTGGGTGCTGCGCCTGGAAGTTGCTGAGGATCAGCGGATGCCGGGATCCGGTCCGACGTGTGCCTCTTGTCCTCGCTAATCCTGTGACATACGGACATGTCCGGCTCCCGGATCCCAGTTGCCCCGCGCAGACCCTGCCCTGGCACCCGCGGACTTCGGCACTGCTGACTGCAGCCCCCGAGTTCCCAGGTGGAGAGGGGACGTTGTGCGGGGTGGAACTCCCCACTGCTCTCAACCTGGCAGAAGGAGGCAGTGTCCGGGACACTGGAGGATCCGGAGGTCGAGTCGGTCCACCAATGACCCCGCCGATCTCGACGCCCGTCGGCCCCTCGAGGGGGAGCGGGGCCTCCTGAGCACCCAACCTCATCCAGGCCTAGTTTCCGCTCCGGATGAGGTGCAATTCCTGACCCCACCCTCCCTCCCCCAGTTTCGTCGCACCGGCCCCACTCGTTCCCCGTGCCCACCATCTCGTCCTCGTCCGTGGCTCGGGAGTCTGGAGGCTGCGGGCCCGAGAGGCCAGACAGGGGACGCTTACTGTGGGTGGGGATGGACGGGATCTCAGCTGGGCGCCACTATTTCGCCGTGTGTCTTTAAGCCCCAGCCGGCCCTCTCTGAGCCTCAGCCCCGGCTGACCCCTACCGGTTGCACTGAGGGGATTCTGAGGCCTCGGAAGTGAAAGTGAAAAGCCCCGGCAGTGGCGGGAAGAAGGTTTTTCCTCTGCAACGGGAGTCCCTGAGGCACTTCTTGGGAAAGGGCCCGGGCGCTCTGGGCAGCCTGCTGGGGAAGGGTGTGAGGAAACTGCAAGATAGTTCCTACCCCTCTCCCCGCCCCCAGCCCTGGGCCAGCTCCCAGGAGGGGCAAGGCGCAGGGATTATGGGTCAAAGGTCAGGTGAAAAATCCATGGGGTGGAGATGGGGGTGGGCCACTCGTTCTCCGCTTCTGGCATTCAACCTTTCTGTTGCGCTTTCGCGTGGCTTCAGAAATTGGTCGGGTTGTCTAACCTTAATACCCCATGCCGTAGCCAGACTGGAGGCCCGGGGGCAAGTGAAGTGAGCACACTGGCCCCTCAGAGGCCCAGGCTGCGAAAGGAAAACTAGAGGGGTGAACCTCCAGCGCCAAGCTGGCGCGTGCCCCGCATTCTAGAACTGCCCATCCAGGCATAGAAGGTGTACCCTCCCTACCCTGTTCTTCCCAGCGGAGGTTTCTCCCCAGGCTATGGGTCCCGCGGGGCGAGGAAGGCGAGGGTAGTTGTGGTGGTGTCACCGGAGACTTGGTGGGAGACGAGGGCCCGCGCTCCCAGCCTGGTCATCCTGGTCCGGGGAGCGTAAAGCCCCCTTCCCTCCGCGCGGGGAGTGTTTGTGCTTGTGACTGGGAGGGTAGTCATTGCTGGGAGCAGCAGGAATAGGGGAGGGGCGGAGACGGCTGGCCTCCAGTAACCAAAATGGGGCCCGGGGGCTCTGGCTCGTGCTCCTCCCACAGAGATGCCGGCGGCAGGACCCTCAGAATTGGCCCAGGGTGTGCCAGGGTGTCGGTACGAGGCAGTGAGGGCCTGAACAAGCGGGAGCGTTCAGCAGCAGAGACCTGGCCAAGGCTGAGGGAGAGAGGGAGTGTGAATTAGCGACCTGGAGGGGGAGGGGGGGCGCGCCCAGCGTCCCTAGGGGATCCGGCAGAGTGGGTGCGGGTACGTGTGCACGCGCGTTTTTGAGACCCGCAGTCGGGCCTGCGCGTGAAGCACAGGGGCCACTGCCGTCTGGAGGGCGTTCCCGGGAAAGGGCGAATGTGAGCGGGCCACGCGTGCCAGTGCGGGCGAGTGTGCCAGCGGGGGGAGGGCGCGTGCGAGCGCGAGTCGAGTGGGAGTGGGGGTTCACAAGCCTGAGCAGAGTGAGTGTGTCCGCGCGTGCCAGGCGCGGGAGCGTGCCAAGACGGGGGCGCGCGGGGGCAGTGGCCGGGAGGGGGTCGTGGCGCGCGGCCGCGGAGGCGCGGGGAGACAAGGCGGGAGGGGGAGGGGAGCGAGGGCGCGCGCGGCCGAGCGGGCGCCCGCGGTCACATGGGCGAGGGAAGGAGGGAGGGAGCGCGCGAGGGAGGGAGGAGGATGGGGGGGTTAAAGCCGCCGAGCGCCGAGGAGCCGGTGCAGAGCGGGCGGCGGCGGCGGCGGCGGCGGCAGCGGAGGCGGTGGCTCTACCCGGCGCGGCGCGGGGCTCGGCAGCGGGATCCGGCAGCGGTGCTAGCTCCGCGATCCGTGCCTCGCTCCCTGCCCGGGTGGTCGAAGGGCGAGGCGCGGAGTCCTGGTGGCCCGAGGGCGCGGTGAGTACCCCGCGGCGGACCGCGCGCGGCCGGACCCTCAGACCCTCAGGCTGACCGACAGACCCGCGGCCCTCGTGCGCGCGGGAAGAGGGAGAGGACACGCGTGGGCCCGCGACCCGGGGGGAGAGGGACACGGGAAAGTTCAAGGGAAACTTTGCCCGCAAACTCTGGGGCGGGGGCGCGTGAGAAGCCGCCCCCCGCGTCCCGGCGCGCCGGGGGTTGGGCGTGGTGATGGTGGGGGCGGACAATCGGCTGGGGGGAGGTGGCCAGGGCGGATTGTCCTAGCCTCCCTCTTCTCTCTCACCCCACCGCAGCGCGCGCGGGGTCTGGGAGAATTCCGGAACTGGGGGGTCGTGGTGACCCCCGCGCGCCCGGAGGCGGCTTCCTTCTCCCGCAGAAATCTAGATTTCAAAGAGCCCAGGGGTGTGAACGGACGGTTGCGCGTTTGCCAGCGTATGTGTGTCCGTGTGAATCCGCGCGCGCGTGTGTGTGTGTGTTGGTGTGATCCTGCCTGTGTGTGGTTTCCTCGTGAGTCCGCCTGTATGTATCTCCATGTAGTGGGTTTCCTTCAGGGTCTCTTTGTAAGACCTCCTGTGTTGTGTGTTTGTGTGAGTCCGCTTGAGGTGTATCCCCATTTCTTTGTGAGCCTGCCCGTGTGTGTCTCCCCCAGTGCGGCTGGGTGAGCTCTGTGTGAGCCGGCTTGGGTGCCCCTGTGTTGCTCCGAGTAGTGTATCTCCCCATGCGTGGGGGCTGGGCCGCGGGGAGGTCACCAGACGGACAGCTCTCCTCCTCGGTTTCTCTCCTCTCCCGAGCCTCTCCTCCTGCGTCTAGCTCTCGCACTCGCTCGCTCCCTTGGCCCCCACCCCCCTTCAGTAGCTTCAGGCGGGCGGGACTATTTCACGCCTTGTTGAAAATTCAGGATTTTCTTTCCCTTTCGGTCTAGTCTCTCTTTGAGAAGCGTCTATGTGTGTCTGTGTGGCTGGCAGCTTGTCTGCAAAACTAGGTGTGTATCTGCATGCCACTGTGGAAGTGCGTCTGTAACACTAGTTGTTTTGCTTATAACACTTGGTATATTTGTGTGTGTGTCACTGAAGGTGTTCATGTGGCTGTAATCACAGAGGTGGGACTTTGAAATGCTGAGTGTGTTTGTGCATTTACAATTGCTGTATGTCCAGGGGGTCTGAAACTATTTTTGTGTGTCTAACTCTGGGTGTGATGGTGTATCATTGCCTATGTGGGGATGGGACTTGAACAGTTGAATATTCCTATGGCTGCAGGGGTACCAGGGCTTGAGGGGCCTATGTGTCTCAGTAAACTATGCCTCTGTCTCCACTGTCAAAACCCACACAAATCCTCTGAACTGGTTCTTGGGGTTCCTGGTCAGGATTGTGACATGGAGCTAAGGTTCACACTCCATCAGAACTAATAACTCCCAACAGATCCTGACCTTATGCAAAGACTAGGAGTTTAAAGTTCACATTCAAGACTTCTTGGGAGTTCAGAATTTATACCCAAATTCACACTGGGACACTTAAATTCATATGGATTCACACTGAATTACCAGAACAATGGGACTCACACTCAGATTCACACTTAAATTCTGGGGCTCATATCCAGCTCTACGCTTCAGCCCTAGGGTTTATACTCAGACTCACATTGGGACTCCAGGCTTACACTTAGATTCACATTTCTGTCCTGAGGCTCATAGATTTACATAGAGACCTAGAGCCCATGCTCAGAATCTCACAGGGGTCCTAGAGTTCACACTTGGTCCTCATTTCAGATTCACACTTACATTCTGGGGCTCATACTCAGAGTCACATTAAGACTAAGGGCTCACACAGACTCCCATGGGGAACCTGGGGCTCACATTTGAACCCAAGGACTCACATAGGACACTGGAGTTCATGAACTCGTGCTTCCATCTTAGAGCTCACTCTCAGATTCACACTAGCAAGATTCTCACTTCCATCCTGGGATCACTTAGGGACCCAGTGTTCACACTCAGACTGGTATCCCTGGTGATTACATTAATCTCACTTCCGTCCTGGGGTTTAGACTCACACTAAGGCTCTAGTGCTCACACTCAGACTTATGCTTCCATCTTAAGACTTATATTCTCCGTGGGGGCCCTGGGGTTCACACTTGGAATCACACCCAGTTATGGTTCTATCCCGGGGCTCACATTCAAACCTAAAACTAGGATTGTGGTGTTTAGCCTCCCAGTGAAACTTGGAACTCATAGTCAAATACACCTGTATTTTCTTTGGTTTATGGTGTGTATCAGGGCAGTTGGGTAAGGAACAGAGACTGCAACAAGACATGTCCCCTCCAAAGGTGGGGAGGAGAGGGGATACATGTTTGGGCATGTCACTCACTTGGGCTGTGGGCTGATGAAGAGGGTGGCGGGAAACCCTGACCCAGTTAGGGTTAAACCTTTCTCCCTTTTTTTTCCACAAGGAGACTAGGCTATATTGGCAGGAAGGTCTGAGTGGCTTTTTGGTACAGGAGTGATAGGTACTCTTAGCGTCTCCCATGTGCCATGTACATGCACATCCCCCTTAATAGTTTTGGGTACCCCTTCTGTGGTAAGAGAATCAGGTGTAGGGGAGAAAAGACTCATGTCCTCCCAAGACATTTCTCTCACTGCAGTCATCCTTAGTATGGGAGGAGTGTGAAGGTTGACTTGGTAAGAGGGTAGACCTCTGGCTCCTTTGAACATTTCAGAGTGTTGGATCTCAGATTCGAAGGGAGATGGTAGCCCAGATCTGTGGTGAGAAGGTAGCTGAAGGAGGAGACTGGACTGAAACCCACCCTCCCCTCCTCTGCCCTGGCTGGAGAGGAGGGATAGGGGCCAAGTTATGTTATATCTTACAATGTCTCCTGGAATGTCTATTGAGCACTTACCCTGTCTCTCTGTATGACCCGTGTTCTCTGCGTCCTCCTAGAGGAGCAGTAGCCCTGTGGGGGAGAGTTGGGCTAGGTTGTCACCTATCCTAGGACTCCAGCTGCCTTAGAGACGCGGCTGGGCTTACATGCCCTCCCATTATGGAGGCCAGCAAGTCGGGGCTGCCTGAGGTGCACAGTCACCCCATGGGCACTCCGAGGGCAGTAGGGATCTGGCCCTTTGCCTCAGATGGCTGGGCTGTATCAGCTCCCCGTCCCTGAAGGGGACACATGCTCCCCAGCCCTCCTATGGGGGTGGGGGGCTTAAAGGCAAGGCGTCCTGCTCTCTGCCCCCCCATGGTGAGTTGAAGTGTAAATGAATCAAAACATATGGAGCAGATTTTCTTTGAAATGCAGATGGGTTGGGGGGGACCATGTGTGCCTGGTTTGGTGGGAGAGGGGTCCCAGAGAGCAAGGAGGCTGAGAAGAGAGCTGACCCCTCCTCCAGACACACCATGGGGTGAAGGAAGTTGGGGAGACCTCAGCTGTGTAAACTGTGGCCCGGGGTGACCACATCCACCCAGGCTCCAGCTTCCTGTGGGGAGGGGCTGGGGAAGCAAGTGGTCCCTGTGGGCTGAGAGTGCTGAGGTCATCACTGCCCCTTACCCTGTCTATATAGGCAGAGAGCCCCCAAAGCACAGAGCCATGCTGGGTTGGGGGTCACCAGAGCCAGGAGCTCTGGGGGCCAAGGAGTGGAAGGGGGAGCTGGGGCAGATGTGGGGAGGTTAGACCCTGCTGCTTACAGAACCAGCTCCCAGAAGCTGGGGCTACAGCTGTAGTGGAAGGAACTGAAGCTAGACTGTGATGGTGACTTCTGGTCAGTGCAAGGGCTCCTGGAGTTTAGGAAGGGACTGAAGAGTCCTCAGTCCTGCAGGAGTTTTTTCAGACCTGGGATGTTTGGTATGCCCCACTGTACACTACTTGTACTTTCCCTTCACAAAACTCAGCAAGGTTACATAGTAATTGCCTGTGAGCTCTGTGGGACCTGGGGACTGGGTCTGCTTTGCTCACTACTGTACCCTGCTCCAGCACAGACCTGGTACACAGTAGGAGGATGGTGTTGAGTAAACAATGCATCTTTTTCTCTCCCATCCGACTGAGTGCTTCATGTGGGCAGGACCATATTCTCAACTCCCAGCACAGTACCTGACAGGGATTAGGTGCTCAATAAATGTTGAGGAATGATAAATAAATAAAATCTTTTTAAAAGGGGGGGCACCTGGGTGGCTCAGTAGGTTAAGCGTCTGCCTTCATCTCAGGTCATGATCCCAGAGTCCTGCTTCTCCCTCTCCTCCTGCCCCTCCCCTTCTCCCCTCCCCCCCCCCCCCGCCCCTGCTCATGTTTGTGCTATCTCAAACAAATAAATAAAATCTTTAAAAAAATGTTGAGGAATGAATCCTTGAGTGGGAAAGACCACGGGGAGAGGGGACTCTCTGGCGTTTGTGGCTTTGGATCCAACACCCTCTGTTGTATTGCCCCTATTTGGCTCAAAGAACCCCTGAATGATTTGCAGTCTAGACTAAACGAAGGACTTGCCTGCAGTCAGGGAAGGAGTGCAGAGGATAGGCGGCTTCTTCCTTGGAAAAGTCAGGACTAAGGGAGACTGGGGCAGGGTGATGACCCTTATTCTGTGGCAGAGGTTGGAGGTTACTTCTGTCCTCTCCCCAGCTTCAGGATTTTTCAGAAGGTGGAAAAGTCCTTTTCTTATGTGATTGTGAGTATGTCTCTTCTTCTCTCTAGGTCAGGGTTTCTTAGACTCTAGCCAAGGCAATGGACCCCACCTCTGAGCCGCTAAGTCTAGGCTCTGAGGTTGTCTAGCTGCTGTGGGCACCACAAATTGTATTGGTTATTAATGTCTGTCTGAGAACAGGGGGTTTGGATCCTAAAAATATCCTATCCAGCCAGAGTCTAGGAGTTGCTGGTGTGTGCTGTTATAGCAGTAGCTGCATCTTGGTAAGACAGACACAGAGCTGGGAGACACTGGAGAGTATGGGGAAACTGAGGTAGCATGGGCAGGAGATGCACAGGAGACAGAGTGTCTATTTTATATGGAACAGAGATTTATAAAATTAGTGGTGCCCATTCTTCAAATTATGGCAACACTTAGGGTAATCTGTTATTTTATGCTGCAGAGAATTTCCTTCTTGGAGAGTCTGAAGATACATCTGATATCAGACTACATAAAAATTAAGTAGTCAGTAGTAACCATTTCAAGTCCAGCTTTAGGACGTTCCAAAATAAGTGTGTGGCAAAGAAAAAAATCTTCTCTAAGTAGACTTTTCTGAGCCACTGCCCCCAGCCTTACCTCCTGGAGCCCTTCCCCACAGCCTGAGTCCCAGTGGGGTGCTTGCACACCCCCTTTTATAGGACCCCACCTCACTTCTGACCCTTAGGCCTCTGTGTATCCCCACTTCCCAGGAGATGGATGCTGCACAGTGGTCCCAAAAAGGTAAGAAGATCCCAGCCTTTGTGGGCAGATGCCGTGTGACCTTGGCTTGTAAGCTGACCTTTCTGGGCCCCTCTGTGAAATCGCGGGATGGGGGGGCTGGGCCCCGGCCCAGGCCCAGAGAGAAGGCGGTTTTGGCACTCGTCCAGGTCCCTGACGTCAATGACTCTCCAAATAATGGAATCAATATTGGGGGGGGGGGCAAGCGTGAACCAGGCCCCAGCGATTAGAAACAGATCAGCACAAACCCGCAGCTGATTCTGATAGAGCTGCCTTGGAGAGCTAGGGTGGGAGGCCTGGAAGGAGGTGGACCCGGTGGGGGGCTCAGGAATGGAGGTGGAGCCACGGAGTGTCCAAAACATGAGGGTGCGCAAGTAGGCAGAGATTCTGGGGCTGCCTGGGTTGGAATGATGGGGTGGGGGCCGCTGAACTAGTCCCTTTCTCCTTTGAGCCTGTGGGGTTCCAAGGCTAGGGGAAGTTTGTGAATGAAGACTTTTTTCAGCCAGTGAGTGATAAATAGTGGGCAAGGGGAGTTCAGAGTTCATGTCTCTGCTTCCCAGACTTGGGCTCCTAGGCCATGTTAGGGGTCACAGGTTATACCCAGTGTAGGGGAGAGTGCTGAGTGAGACCTGAGGGAGATGATTTTTGCTTGGAGGCAGCGGGCATTAATCCCAATTAGAGAGATGGGTATTCCCTCTCAGTTGGGAGTCAGGCCTCCTCCATCAGCCTATGTCCCCTCAGCCTCCTGGAAGGCAGCAGGTGAGGATGGAGAGGGCCATGGGGTCCATAGGGGGCTGGCCTGGCGGCAGCTGACAAAAAACAAGAAAAAGGGCTGGGGGAGCAGCTGTAATTATGGGGCATTTATTATTAATCAGATGAAATTGCTGGAAGCAGCTGGTGTAATGTGCGTAGCGATACAGACTCTGCATGCCCCCCCAACATGTGTGCACGCAGACACACACAAGCCACACACAGCCTGAGCCTTGTTTGCTTACAGTTTTTTTCTTGTGAAGGTTGGAGGGCTCTTTTTTTTTTTTTAAGTAATTTCTATACCCAACATGGGGCTCGAACTCATGACCCCAGGATCAAGAGACACATGCTGTACTGACTGAGCCAGCCAAGAGGCCCTGGAGGGCTCTTTATGTGTGTCTGTGTCTGTTTATGTTAGTGTGTATCTGTGTTTTTTCATGTCAGCTTGTACCCTCCTCTCCCTCGATTGTCTCCTTTCCCAACTATTCTTTGGCCTGATGTGTGTCTGTCTGTCTCTAACGTCCTCTCTGTCTTCTTCTCTTGGGGCCTGTCTCTTGGTGTGTCTGTATCTATTACCATCAGCCAGCCTGTCTCTAATACCTTATTTTAGTTTGTGGCCATCTCTCTGGTTGCATCTTTGGGCAGAGTTGGATGACATGGAGACCCTTTCTCATGGGTATGTGTTTAGGCACCTGATCATGCCTTTGTCAGCCACATCTAGGACCTGTTTTTTTTAGGGGGGGGAGAGGAAGTTGGACACTAAGGATCTCTTGGGGTCTTGCAGAAGGCGAGGGCTCTGTTAAGTGACTGGAGCCCAGAGAAGCAATAGTGGTTTTCAAGACAGCCCTGAGTACAGCGCTAGCTCCTTTATCACCTGCCAGTTGTGACTTTGGACAAGGTGCTTTTGTTCTCTGAGCCTCAGTTTCCCCATCTGTAAAATGGAAGCAGGATTACCTGCAACGGTTGTTTTGATATTCAGTATAAAATGTATGTTAAGTACTTATCATGATACCTGACTCATTAAGAACCCTGAACAAGGGTTAGCTGATACTGTTATTACTGGGAAAGGCAGTGTGCAGGCAAGAGAACGGACTGCAGAGGTAAGTTAGTATATGGCACAAAGGCTTTGGAGCTAGACTTGGACTCAAATCTATGCTCTGGAACTGATCAGCTATATGGTCCTAGGCAAGTTACTTAACCTCCCTGAATCTCAGTTTTTTCAGCTGTCAAATGGGGAATAATAATAGAACCTACCTCATGGAGAAATCATGAGGATTAAATGAGATAATGCATATAAAGTGCTTGACACAGTTCCTGGCACATAACAGATGCTCAATAAATCATAGTGGTGACGAAGCAGAGGAAGAAGATAGTATGATGGTGGGTGTTTTTGCCCTGCCAGTGGCCACATGAGAAAGTATGTGATGTTCAGGCACCTGTGCCTGTGAATTGGTTGTGTGGGAACTTTGGATTGTCTGTGGGTGTGTATGAGTGTGTATGCATGTGTGGTATTAGGCCACTTCTGGCCTCCCTTTGTCACTGTGGTTTAGATCCTGAAGTCAGCAAGGGGTGCCAGAGGGAGTCTGGACTATTTCCAACTTTCCCTCTTGTAGACACTTAAATGCTGCTGCCTCAGTCTCCCCTTCTCTCGGTGAGGTTGTATGGAATGAGTTCTTTGTTGGACTTAGGCCTGTGGCTCCTCTGTGACCTCTGATTTGTGCCCTTTGCCCTTCCAGAATCCAGCCTTGTCACATCATCCTGCCCCCTTGGTTTTGGAAGTCTTGGAAAAAGTTGGTCTGGAGGAGGAGGACATTGATGTGCTCGGTGTAGGGCCAGTGGTGAAGAGGTATGTGCTGGGGACCCAAATGAGGCAGGCCAGTCTCCAGGCATCAGGCTGGTGCGGTGGAACTACAGGTTTGAGGAGTGAGTGAAGGAGGGACTGAGATCCCTTCCACCTCTTCCTCTGTTCTTCCTCTGAGGCTTTTCATGCCCCTCTGATAGTTTCATAAAGGGGAAGGGACTTACCTGCAGTCACACAGGCAAGGGCAAAGCCAGGTCTGCCCAGAGAAGGCTGCATCCTGGATGTGGGAGTATGTTCTGTCTTTGTCTGGCTCCCTTTCTGCCCCCAAAGCATCTCTCTGGCTTGATTGGGGGAGCAGCTGGACTTAGAATAGATGGGATGGGGGTCGGAAATTCCAAAATCTTCTGGGGCCAGCCATGGGGCTGGGCTTGACTCTCTCTGCCTTTCATTAAGGCCAGCCAAGGCCCCCGATTGGCAGCCCCGGGTGGGGGCATCCAAGGAATCGAGGGAATCGAGGCGCTGGAGCGGAACGGAAGAGCCTATTGTCCGAAACCCGCCAGAGGCCCACAAAGGCCAGCCGGCTTTTCATCTCGGCTCCCAAACAGACTGGCCATTTTCCCGGCCCAGGAATGGGGGACTGACTGACCCTTCAGAACCAGGACTGGGGTGTTGTTGGGTGGGGTGGGGTATCCCAGGCTGACACATGGCCATAAGAGGTACTTAAAATGGAACTGGGGCTCTGAAGAGGAGGAAGGGAGGCCCCAGAGGGCTATAGAGAGTTAAGCTTCCAATCTCACTGTTCCCAGAGGACCCAAGGACATAGGGTAGGGTATCTGATAGAAGTTCTGATTTACACAACAATAGATAATAAATATTTATAGGGGGCACACCTGGGAGGAGTCTCATGGCTTGTTAGTAAAGTGAGCTTCTGCTGTGAGGGCACACAATCCTCCCCCACAATTGGGAACACCTTATCTCCCAAGAAGGGGGCTGGAGAAGAGGAGGCTAGTAGTGGTCAGGCAAGACACTGGGCTCCCTGCAGCAGGAGGGACTGAGGCCAGACAGCAGGAAGGTCTTCCTGCCAATGAACAGTAGCTCTGATGCCCTGACCATATCTCTGGGGATCCCAGAGGATCACAGCGAGCAGGGGAGGTAGAGAACACCCCTGGGGGTTAAGGGTTAGGCCGCTTCTGGGGGCCCCCCCCCCCCCACCAAGAGAAGGCTGAGAGGACTTGGCAGTTCTGTCCACCCTCCCTCTGCAGCACCTCCAGCACCACTTTAAAAACAGCTTTTTAATTTAACAAAGTGGATGAAAAACTGTTTTTGGAAATAAAAGATATCTGCTGTCTCCCAGGCTAGCACTCAGCCCTTGCAGAGAGCCTCTCTCCCGGTTTCTCCCCGCTGCTGGTGGCTCCTTTCTCTCTCTTTTTGTTTCTGCTCCGTGGCCCCCCAGCTTCCCCTTGGCCTCCCATTACCACCTCCCATACCAGCCTCCCTGGGAGTCTCATCCTTAGTCTCTCTGCATCTTCTTTTGTCTCTCCTCTCCTGGTCTCTCTTCCGGGGCTTGTCTCTCTCCTGAATCGTCTCTGTCTCCCTTCCCCGCCCCCTTCTCCCCCAACCCCTGCTCTAAATGGGTCTATTTAAAACACCCGACGCTGCCAAGTCAGAAAAGCGTCTCCTGATAAAGCGCATTAGGCCGAGGGAGGGAGGGAGAGGGAGGAGGAGGGAGGAGGGAGCAGCAGGCAGATGGATTGATCCAAGCCCGTAACCCCATTAATCAGGCATCGTGGATCCCCCTCCCTCCTCCAGCTTCAGCCCCTTCTGAACTAAAAACCCCTTAAATATTTATCACCCCTCCCCCATGGGGTGAGGGGAGGGGTGTGTGGTCCTTGGTGTGAGTATCCCCAGCTGTTTGGTGCTCCCCCCAGTGTGTTTACAGATGTGCACATGTGCTTATATGTGCACTCATGGGTGTGCATACCTAACAGGCCCAGGGTCCATCTTGTCTCCCTTCACCCCCACAATAGAGTAGCCCTGGAATCTGACCTGGTTCTTGCCCTTCCTGAAGAGTTGGGCAAGCAGAATAGGGAGACCTCTGGGGTCATTTGGGGGTCCTCAGACCCCACAAAGTGCAGTAACTGGAAGACTGGGTGGCACTGCACTATCATTCTCAGAGGGCATGAAGGTGAGCTGGGGTCCAATGTCCAGATTCCCCCAAATTCCCGGAGCAAGAAGTAACTTGGGGAATAGAACTGGGGACTTCATGCTCCTAAAGTGCACAAAGGTAACTTGGAAGGCTGGCTGAAGTTCTCCCTTTATCCTCAAAGGGTAGGAATAAGACCTGGAGGTGGGTTTGGGGGCCTCCCCTTAAACTCAGAAATTTAGGGACTTGACCTGGGCCTGGGTGGGGGGTCGTCATCACCCCCAGAGAGTAGGAAGATGGCCACTCTGGGGTGATGTGGGACTGGGTCCCACATCTCACAGCTTATTGATCCCCCCTGGCTGCAGAGGTCAGTCAACTCAGGGGAAGGGGCCCGTCGGAGTTGGCCTGAGGCAACTTCGCCCTGGGCTGGGGGAAGGGAGGCCCTGGCTGCCCTGGGCGTGAGGAGGGGCCCGGCTCTGAGCCGAGGGTCCCTTCCCCCTCTCCTCCCCCAGCATCAAGTGCCACATCTCCTCCTGACTCAGACAATTAGATTCAAAGGATGACCTCACTGCCTGCCGTCCCTCACTCGCTCCCTCTGCTAGCTCGCCTTGCTCGCTCGCTCGCTCGCTCGCTCGAGGCGCGCTCCTTCCTCCCCTCCTCCCGGCCCGCTCGCCGCCTCGCTGGCTTGCTCACAGCTCAGCCCGGCCCCTAGCCGGCCCGGACTCCCGGTGTTGTTCTGGGGGTTTCCTAACTCCCCCCACCCCGGGCCGCCCCGGGCCTCTTGGGCCCCAGCCCCAGCCCCGGGGGCCCGATGCCCGCGGGCTGCCGGGCGGACCCACGGAGCGCCGGAGGCACCGACGGGGCGCCAGCGCGGGGACCCAGGTTAGTGGCGGCGCGGCCGCGGGGCCGGAGAACTTGTCACCCCCACCGCCGCCGCTAAGACGCCCGCGCCCGCCCGCCAGCCCGCCAGCCCGCCCGCCCCCCCCGGGGCCTCCCGCCCCTTTCTCCGCCCCCCCCCCCCGGCGCCTCTCTGCGCGCCCCCCCCGCCAAGCTGTCTCCTCTTTTTCTCCCCCCCCCCCACCCAGCCCCCCTGCCTCTGCAGCCGGTGGGAGGGACTGGGACTTCCTGAGGTCCCAGGGATGGGGCCGGGGCCCATTGGCTGCAGTCGGCCCAGGCCTCTGAGAGAGGAGGGGGCTCTGGCAGTGTCCATTGGCCTGGGGGAGGGGACCACCACCTGGGTGGGAAGGGGGCTACCGAGAGAGAGGCCCAGGGTGTGGGGGTGACATCTACACAGAGGGGGATGAGCTCTTGATATCTTTCTTTTCTCACATCCTGTGGGCCTCTTGCCTAGCTTCATTTGTCCTCACCTCCAAGCAAACTTTAGTCCCCACTGCCTAGTTTCATTTGGTCCCCACAGCCTGTGTTCTTTTGGGGCTGTCACCTGGTTTCCCTAGACACTGCTTCCTGATTTCTTTTGTTGGCACTGTCTGCTCTCCTTAAGTCCCTATCACCTGGCTTTATGGGATTGCCCTACCTGGTTTCCTTACGTCCTGTCCGGCCTGCCCGGCCTGCCCGGCCTGCCGTCTGGTGTTTGCTCCCCTGCATGGCTTCCTTGGAGCCTGTCATACTCCCTTTAGGATAGAGCATCAGGGCCCAAACGACACCTGGAGCGGTAAGCGGTAAGGATGTCAACAGCATTGCCAGTTGTTCCAGGGTTGGGGCCTGGCCAGCACAGCTTGGATTCCATTCTGCCTGGACAGCGACGCAGCTTCCTTTCTTGTGATGGGGGGCAGGGCTACAGGGTCCAAGGACACTTTAGGATTCTTGTCCTCAGTGGTTAGTTAGAGGAGCACAGCCTTGTCCAATGCTGTCCCCATCTCTCTTTGGGCCTGACAGTGATGACAGGGCCTTGGCAGGGGCTGGGGGGTGAGGTCTGGGCCATATCTCCTCCTTACCTTGCCTCTTGCAGCCAGGTCTGACAGGCAGGTACACTATAGATAGTTGTGGGCACAGAGAGGATTTGAAGAGGTTCGGGATCACACAGCAGGTGGCTAGGTTGAGAGCTGCTGCTGATTCTCATCCTGGAGAAGAGGGGCTGCTGAGGGGAGGCAGGAGGGGCCCTGGGGAGTGGGCTGGTTTCTGGGCTTCTCTGGCTCCTGCTACTACCAGTGCCACCCCTTCACCCAGGGGCTTCCTCACCCCACCCACCCTGTCTGGCTGGGTCTGTGCTTATTCCCAAATGCTGGGAAAGCAGGGTCAGGGGAGGAAGGAGCCATCTGGGAAATTATCATATTTCCTTGCTTTTTAGGGACCAACAAATTTCCTCCTTCCCTTTTCCTTCCTTCCTTAGGCCACCCTGAGCTTTAGCCTCCACCCCCCCAAGTGCAGCCAGGGCAATCCGAGGTCCTAGCATGGAATGACTGTTGTGAGTGTGTATCTTTGTATTTCCTACTGCTGGATGTGGGAGCATGAGAGGCTGAGGGTGACTGGGGGACTCTGGGTTTCTGAAGGTGCAGTGGTATCTATGTGGAAGATAGACTGCTCCGAGTGTGGGATGGCATCCATATGTGAGACCGTGACCGTTTCGAGCGAGCGCGTGTGAGAGTCTGTGTGTATGACTGTAATACGTGTGTGCATGCACAGCGTGTGCGAAGCTGTGGCAGTGGGTGTCCACGTGGGAGGCCGAGATGTGTGGTCACGGTGGTGAACTCTGAGTGCCAGTGTCTGTGAGGCGGCCTGGGTGTGTCTGCGAAGCTCTGGCCGTGTGTATGGAGAGGTAGGGTGGGCTTTGGGGAGCTCTGCCAGCAGTAGCGAGAGTCCAAGTGTGGGCTACATCTCGGGGAGAAGTGAGCCCCGGGTGCCGTGTGACCCTGAATTGCTGGTGTGTGTGTGAGCATGTGTGCACACATACTCAGGCCTGTGTTTGCCCATCAGGAACAGATTGCTCTGGCTTCCCCACTGCGAGGAGCGAGAAGGGGGGGGGAAGGATGGCTTGCTTTTGCCCAGCAGCCCAGAAGCTTCCTCAGAAGTAGTGTGTGCAGTGTGCATGCATGCTAGGGGGACAGGGAGAACAGGACACTGTTACATGAAGACAGGTGAAGTTTCTGTTCCCCCCACCCAACTCTAGCTCTGTCAGAAAGACCATCTTCAGTTCTTTTTGTTAGAAACCAATGCTTCATGTGCAGTGCCGCCCCCCCCACCCCTGTGTGTGTGCGTGCGCACGCTTGCAAGCATAGGCCTTTGAGGGTGTGTCGGCACCATAGCAGTGATGGGGTCAGGGGTGGGGTGTAGTGAGAGATGCTGAGGCAAATAGGTCTTTATTCCAAGCCCCCAAGTCTGCAAAGCTATTCTGTCCATCTTTCTCTCTTCATGGAGGGCCTGCAGCCTCCTCCTTGCCCTGCCTCATCAGCTGGGAGGCCCCCCCACCCTCGCCTGGGAAGTCTCATTCAACCCTTTACTCTGCCCATCCCCCACCAATGAATGGGAGTTCTTCCAGCTGTCTAACCTCCTGCTATAGTGGTCTGTCCATCCAAGGGGAGCAGTCCCCATTTCCTGCAAACTTAACCTGACTGGTGCATGGCCCTTTTCTAGGTAGAGGGGTCCTCCCAATTCTTCTAGAAGCCAGAAAAGACCCTGGACTGGGGCTAGGGGCTACGGGATTTGGTGCTTGTGAGCCAGGTTCTGTGAAGTTGTCCAGAGCCCATGTACCCATAGAGAAGATAGGCACTTATCTGCTCCTTCCTCTTCCCCATTTGAAGGGCAGGGGGCTGGTCCAGATGACTTTCGAGGGAGAAAGCCCAGACCTTTTGCACCTAGAGGGTTGCTTAAGCCCAGGCCTGTATATATGTGCGTATATAAGCCCATGCCAGGTCCGCAGACAGCATGCAGGGCCCTGAGTAGGGCTCCACATTGTGAGCATGGGCTGGTGGGATTCAGATTCCCACCTCCCCCAGGCACCTCCCCGCTGCCCAGCCAGGCCCATCATGGGAACGCCCCAGGCTCCCCCCCACAACACGCCTGCACACACGTGCTGCAGGGCATGCACATGCTGATCTCAGGGTCCCCACGGTGCAAGAGGCTGGAGGTGGGGGGTTTGAGCACTCAGAGTCCGGGCTGCTGCCAAAATCCGTTGGAATCTTGTCCCCCCCAGGCCCCCATCTCCGGCTGTGGAGGTCACAATAGCAGGTGCGGATACCCACTCCCCCCCCCAGCTCACTCACATTGGGCCGCCTCCTTTTCCACAACCTCAGCCAGCGGCTGGAGCTGGGGGACTGCCCCCCCTGCCTCCCTCCTGCCCCCCCCCACTGGTGCTGAGCTTCTCCTGCCCCCTTCTATGGGGGGAGACGGGGGCCTACATTTGGGTGGGGTCCTTTCCCCTGAACACTGGGGCTTGACCCTGGAGTGGGTGGACATGTGGTAACCCAGGAGGAGATAAGGCTTGAATCCTGAACCCAGGCACGGCTCCTATGCCCCTCAGTGTGGGGGCATCAATAGCTGGGAGGAGGGCCAGGTGTGGATACAGAGAGAATGAGCCAGAGACAAGAAACTCAGAGATAGGAGGTAGAGACACCACAGGGAATGGGAGCCTGCCCAGTGGCCAGCCAGCCCCAGCCCCAGGAGCTGGCCCCTGACCCAGGCCCGCCCTCTCCCCAGTGGGGGGTCTGCCGGGCCAGCTGCCAGGGGCCAGACCTCCCTCCTCAGTCTATACCCCCCCAACACTCACACACCCTCTGGACTGCTCAGGCCTCTGCCCCCGCCCCCACCGCCCACGCTGTCCAGGCTGCCTAGGCCTGGTGGGATCTGGGGGCCTCTTGGTCTCAGCCCCTCCTCCCCCTCGCGGAGCTTCCAGCCAGCCCTGACTGTCCCTCCCAGCCTCTCCCTTGGCCAGTGCTGCTCCTCCTTGCCCACCACATCATTGTCTCTGTCTCTGCCCTTGCTCTCTCATTTTCTCTATCTCCAAGTGAAGGTGTCTCTTTTCCTTGCTCTGCCCTAATTCCTCTGCAGGTCTGAGGCCTCTAGAGTTTCCAAGGCTTTTGAGTCAGTTAGTCCATGCTGTGTCCTGTCCTGTGTTCTTGCCTTTTCTCAGGATGGGTCCTCTACAGCTGTTGTGGGGAGAGGGAAGGGGGCGAGGCCCTAGGACAAAGTGTCTTTTCCCTCACACTGAGGGATTCTGGAGTCGGGGGTTACCGAGGTGGACTAGAAGCTGTGGAGATGTCACCTTGGCCATGCCGTGGGTTAGATGCCCTCCCACAGATATGAATGTTCTTGACCTCACCCTGGTCTGAGACCCTGGGGTGGGTAGTGTAGGCCAGTGACTTCGGTTGGATTTCAATTTTGGGGCATACCACATGGGCCTCCCTGTTCATTCATTCTTCAGACCAAATTGAGCCTACCTCACCCTCAGCGCACCCACCCCAACTAACGCCCTGAAGTCAGAACATACTGTTGCACATCAACACGCACACACAGTTACAGCTGGGCCCCAGCCAGTGGTGCTCAGAATCCCCCACTCCTACTCTGGATGTGGCAGGGATTCCTGAGGGCTGGGCCTCTGTAACCTTCTGCAGGGATTAATAGGAGCTCTCCAGACACACCTCCCCACCCTCAGGTCATGCCTTCAGCTGGTCAAGGGGTGAGGTTTGGGGGCACAGGGTACCTGGGACCTTGCTGGGGCTGGCAAGAGGGGTCTTGGGCCCTGGATCTTAAGCCAGCCTCAGAAACTGAGTAATTGAGGTCCCTAATCTGGAGCCTGTCACTGTGTCTGTCAGCATCCCTGCTAGTGACTGTCAGCCTCTTTGTTACCACTATTACTGTAGGCCGCTGTCATTCTGTGTGACCGTCCATGTTACTGAGTCTGACTGTCGGCATCCCCGTGTTACTGTGGATGCACCATCATTGTTACTCTATGTGACTGTCCATTTCATCGCATCTTTGATTCTGGAGTTATTGTCACTGTGATTGTGTCTGTGTCAACAGGTGTCATTGCCCCATTTGTTGGTGTCATTATTTATGACTGTCACTCACTACATTGTCACTGTAATGACTGTCAATATCCCTGTGTGCCATTGTCAACCATACACATGTGTCATTTTCACTGGGTGGTGTTCTCACTGTGTAATGGTGTCTTTGTCTCACAGTCGGACAGTGACAGTAAATTAGGGGCCCAGGATTTGTCTCTTGATGTGTCATCTGTGTGTGTATAGTGAGGTTCTGTGTCAGGAGAGGTGCTGAACTCCTTGTGTTAACAAGGGGGTGTGGGCTGCTAGGTACTGGCCTCCTTTCTTGTTGGTGAGTAGTCTCTGTTGCCTCCTCATTGTGGAGCTGGGGCTAGAGGCCAGGCTGGCCCGTGCAGGGGGTCTACAGAGAGTTTCAGCCAGTTTGCATAGCCCCTATCTGAGGCTCTATGGGATTTATCCTCCAGATCTATCCCAGAGCCATGGGGTGTGGACTTGGAAAATTCTTGGGGAAGATGCTCTTTGCCCTGGGATGGGTGGCCCGAGGTGAGCTAGGGCAGGGTGGAGATAGAGCCTGGATGCCTCTGGCCTCAGCTTCCCTACCTGGGAATGGACCCAGCTGGGACTCTGAAGGAAGGGAGGAGTGAAATTGGCTTGGGGTTTTCTGGATCTGCAGGGGCAGAGAAGGGGTGGGGTAGGGTGGGGTTTTAGTCTTCCCTTATTCCCTGGGGGCTGCACTCCTGGATCGCCAGGGAGAAGCCCTACAGCCTCCAGGAAGGTTGCACTGACACCATCGTCCCTTAGCACTGGAGGAGCTAGGTGGGCTTAGAGGGATGCTCTAGGATGGGCACAGAGACCCTCTCTGGATCTGTCCCTTCCTCTGTCCTTGAATCTCTGCCCATCCCCTGTTGTCCCCATCTCTCTTCCTGGGTCTTTTCTCCCATTTCTCCCTGACTTGGTCTCTGCTTGTCCCCTGGGTCTTGGCTCATGGCTTTCCTTCTCTCTTGTCCTCTTTGCTCCCCCCTCCTGGGGTCTCTGCCTTTTCTGGGTGCCCCCAGCCATGCAGTGTCTGTTTCGGTACCCCATCCCCCACTCTCTGCAGCACTCGCTCTCGGCAGCGCCCGTCTCCCATGGCTGCAGCCCCGTTGGCCCAGGGCCCGGCCCTTACAGTAACTCATCGGGCTGATGGAGGCGACTTTGATGAAGAAGCTACCCCTCCCCCTGAGGGGGCCTGAGTGTGTGTGTGTGTGTGTGTGTGTGCGCGTGCGTGTGCATGCGCACGCTTATATGCATGCACACTCATGCCAGGCTGTCTTCTTGCCCCCGCACCCCCAACTGGGACCAGGAAGGAGCTGGGAGCAGAGGGCCACCCTGTCGCTCTTCCATCCTGTGATCTAACCTTGCTCCCTTCTGCCTCCCCAGGCCCTGGTTCCTGCCCCCACGTGGTGGGCAGTGGGGCCTGGCACTGAGGTGGAGTATCTTCCCGGCTGTGGGGAGAAAGGCACGGACAGATGGCAGAGGTGGTGGGGGAGCCTCTGAGGCCTACCTGCAAGGGTTGAGGTGGGGAACCAGGTAGGCCTATAGCCTCTTGCCTGCCTCTCTTTTTCTCTCCCTCCCCGTCCCTCCCTCCCTCCCTCCCTCTGAATTCAGATCATCCCTGGGTTCATTTTCTGGACCCACTGCTCGCTGACTGTGATGTTGGCCATCGTCTTCACCTTCTAGGCCTGAGGAGTAGTTGAAGATAGGGGAGTGGCTGAGGGTCAGGAGGAGCCAGGCCAAGTGGTAGCTAAGGCCCTGGGAGTCCCTGATGTGGGAGGGGCAGCCAAAGCCACCTGGGGCCTAGAGAGATAAGCTGTGCCAGGGAGGGGCAGGAAGAGCACCTGCTGCTTGGCTGGAGGAAGCCAGGTGCAGAAGCGGGGCCTTGCCTGGTGAGGGCGAAGTGTAGCCACGGGCAGGCCGGAGCCCTGTCCCATACAGGAGCCCCCGGAAGTCAGATTCTCTCCAGTTCTCCCACTCACTGCTACAGGGCTGACCCCCACATTTGTCTCCTCCCTGCTATAGCTCTGTTTGCCGTTTCTCTGGCAGTCCTCTGGCTGTATGTCTGGCTGTTTGTCTGGCAGTATTTCTGACAGTGTCTCTGGCTGTGTCTGGCAGCATGTCTGTGTGTCTGAGTGTCCCTGGCACTGTTTTCAGTGGTGTGGATACTTCCTGACTGAGCATCTGGCTATGTCTCTGGCTCTCTTTCTAGCTGTTTTTTTGGGTGTATGCCTGTTTGTGTCTATCAGTTTCTCTGGTATTTCTCTGCCTGTGTGTCAGGCAGTTTCTCTGGCAGAGTTTCTGACAGTGTCTCTAGCCCCCTTGCTATGTCGCTGATGGTTTCTGTGCCTGTGTTTCTTGCTCTTTCTCTGGGGGTAGGTCTGCTTGCATCTGGCCAAGCCTTTTCCAGTATTTCTGGTGGACCCTTTGGTGCTGTGTCAGTCTTTCTCTGACCATGCCTCTGCCTGTTTATCAGGTCATAGCTACCCGTTTCTCTGGCTTTATCTGATGGTGCCTCGCACAGTATCTCTCGTGTATCTCCTGCTGTGCATGGAGCTCTTTCCCTGGGACTCTGGTTGTTTTGGGCAGTGTCTTGGCTGCGTGTCAGGCTGTATCTCTGACAGTTCCGCTCACCCTGCTGGAGTGTCTGGCAGTATTCCTCTCTAGATCTCTGTTTCTGTCTGGTTGATGGCTCCCCTCTCACTTCACACTGGGGTAGGAGAGAGTCATATTTGAGACTTTTTTTCTGCAGGAAATAGTTATTTCCCTGCCCTCTAGTGTGATCGTGTGTTGGGGGGAGAGTGGGGGGCAGGCAGGTGGATCTACCCCATGAAGCAGGACACAGATGAGGGGACCCCTGGATCCATCCTGGCTTCTGGGGACATCCTGACTGTGCTGCGTGTACCTGCAGAGGTGTGTGTAGACATGACGCACATCTGGGCTGAGGGTCTCAGGCTCCTGGGGCATGTGTCTGGGGTGAAGGATGGGCTGGGGCCCCCGACAAGGACTTACATGTGAAATGCCCTCCTTTTCTCATGGTCATTGGGTCATTGTACACTAAAGCAAGAGCCATATCTGACCTTGATACCCTGATGCTGTGAACATCCCAGAGCCCAGGGGCAAGGCTCACGGAGAGGTGGGGGTACAGATACAGGTGGGGGTGCAGATTCGAGAGACTTCAGAGCATCCGGGTTTCAGGCTCTCTCCCCAGGAGCACAGCAGGGGGCCTTCCATTTAAGGCAATTTGGAGAAATACAGACCTCCTGTTAAGTTCAAGCATTACTCTTTCGGTTTGTAGTGCTTATAGCTAATTAGCCAACCTCACCAGTAAAGTTATTTTTTTTTTTTAAAAATGGCCCTAGCATTACCAGTGTTCCATAACTCATCCGTGGTTGACTACATCCTGCAGCCAGCAGCCTTAGCGAACAACAAACCACTGTAGGTTGCCTTCTACCATCTTAGCAAGCCTTTGCCTACAGATGTCAATAATGTTGCTTTCTGTTGCTTGAAAGAGAATCCTGAGCCCCATTAAGAAGGGCATTTGGGGTCAGGGTGCCCTAGCCCTAGGGCTGGGATCTCCCAGTCTTGCCAGAGAACAGGGAGGGGCTCCTCAGGAGGCTCCTGCCTGGCCTGATGCTGCCCCTTCCCCCGCCACCCCCATTTCTCCCAGCAGATGGCTGCCCCCATCCCGTGGGCCTGCTGTGCTGTGCTCGCTGCCGCCGCCGCCGTTGTCTACACCCAGAGACACAGTCCTCAAGGTGAGTGCTGGAGGAGAGGATTCTGGGGGGCCGGATGGTGCTCCCTGCTGGCTCCCACCCAGAGCCGAGCATGAGCCTTCCTTGACACAGCTGTGTGTGTCCACCCAAGACCACACACTGGCACGTCCTGGCATTGTCACACAACACCATGAGTCCTATGACACTGATATGCTGGGTGACCCACTGCTGTTGTCTTACACACACAGTCCTCCAGTCACTCCACGTGGTCCTGTGCTGATGGTATCTTTGGCTTGATGATCTGTTCCTCTTCCCGCCAGAGTGGGTGTAGGGTACAGGCAGGTGGGATGGGAGTTGGGGGCAGCTAGGGGTAGGGCCCTGTATAGTATCTTTGAAATGGGATCTCATTTGAAATGGGGGTTTGTGGGGGTGCGGTGGAAGGCACTGAGAGAGACAGAGGCCAAGACTACTTCCCTGTATCCTAGAGGGATGGTGGAGACAGAGATGGTAGACTGAGAACAAGATTTGGGGACGGGCAGGGTGAGCAGTGGGAGAGGGCTGACACACTAAGGAAGGGGATAAGTCAGTCAGCTGGAATGGTTGGACGAGGCAGGGATTGCTCAGGCTGGACCATTGGCAGCCTCCTGCCTTCCCCCTACCATTTGTCCAGGGAGGGCTGAGTTCTTACTGCAGCCCACATAGCAAGAAGCTGCCCCCCTGCTGGGAAACAGGTTCCCTCTTAACTTGACCACCAGTGCTCAAACTGCATTTGAGGCAACACCTCACATGGCTACATCAGCATAAGGTCTGACCTCGAAACTCCTCAAACAAGCTCTAAGGTGTAGGGAGCTCTCCCCTTGGATGGGTCCTGCCCCCTGCCACCCTTGGCTGGGTTGGCTAGAGGCAGAGAGGGTGGGGGCATTTCTGGGGCCCAGGCACAGAGCACACCTTGCCACCCTCAAGGCTGTGGGTTCAAGGAGGGCAATGAGTCAAAGCTCCTGTGCCTTCTTCCTTGAGAGACTGACACTGAGACCCAGAAAGAGCCTAGCCCACCCCAGGGCTACTCCCCAGTGGGCAGGGAAGGGAAAGGACCACCAGGCCAGCCCATTAACCCCTGCCTGCAGTCAGTCTGTCTTGGGCTTGTGTGCTGATCTCACCTGCTTGGACCTGCCAGCGGCCATTCCCACCGGCTTGGCCCCTGCCCTGTATTATGGGTAAAGGCAGAGCACATGTGACCAAGGGCTTGAGCGTTAAGTCCGCATCTCTGAGAGTGTCTAACTGTCCTTGTCTATTAGGGCTGTGCTCTTGTGTGGATGAGACCATGTCCCTGTTCAAATGCATTTCTCTGTGTGGTTGTATCCCTGGGGGCTGTGCCCTGTGTGTGACATTGTCTGTTTACGTGTGACCATGCTCTTTGTGGGGCTTTGTCCTTGTGGCCGAGACTGTACGCTGTGTGATGGTTTGATAGTTTCTCTCTGTTTCTGTCTCTTTGCATGTCTGTGTCCCTGTTCAGTTGTCTCCCTGATGGGAGACTGTGCCCTTCTGTGTAAGTGTGCCTCTGGGTGACATTCCCTCCCTGTGCGTGCATGTGATTGTCTTGTATTAGGTGTTAACCGTCCCTGAAGTGGGACCGGCTCCCTGTGTGACTGTGACCTTGTGGACAGTTGTTCTGGGTGTGTTTGTTCTTCTTGTGGTGACTGTCCTCATCCTGCGTGTGTGGCGATGTGAAGTTGCTTAGGACGCCCGGGGGGACTGTTTCCGGCATGTGGTCCCCATGTGAGCCCGTGTGCACAGGTGTGAGGGAGCCGTCAGCTCTGTCCTTCTGTGTTCTCCATGTCCATGACCTCATCCTGTCTCTGTCTCTCATCCTGGCTTCTAACAACCTTTTCACAGCTGATTCCTTTGGAGCATTTGTCACCGCGTCAAGGCCAAGAACCCCATCCTCCCCCTGCCGCTTGATTTAATTTCCGAAATGGACAGCACATCAGTAGGGGCACCCACGGGGCAGGAGGAGAGCTGTCCAGAGACAAAGGATTAAATCACTGCCATCTTTGGAGCTGTTGCATGGCTGTGTGTGTATTGCCGTTGTTGTGTTACTGTAGCATTTGTGACAGTGTGTGTCTTGCGTGATTGTCATGTCATGTTGCCCCCTCTACCTCCGCTTTGTGGCCTGTAGTTGTCTTCTGTCATTGCGTTGTCATGTCTTCCTTCCTGCCCTGCCCTTACATTGTTGGTTTGTCATTGTTGTCACGTTGTATTTCTGTTTCCTTTGTGAGGCAGACAGGGTGATTTGGGAGTGTTATCCCATTGTCATTATATTTGTTGTGCTGTTGGGTGGCTGTACCTGCCCCACAGTATTAAAGAACCACATTGGGTCCAAATTAGTTCTGAGCTGCTGTTGGTCAGTGTTGACGTGTTGCTGCTGGGACCATGGTGGCCACACCCCCTCCCCTACGGTCAGTTTTCAGCCTCCTCCTCAGGCAGCTGGATGCAGAGTCTGTGCTGGGGGGGGTGGGGAGGGTTCAGAGAGAGGGGCTTGGCATGTTTCCTGGAAGCTCCAGGTTTTGACAGGGGAGGCTGGAGGGGGGCTCAGTGGCTAGGGCTGGTGGATTGGGGGAGCTCTATGGCTTGAGCCTTGGACACTGGGCCTCTGGTCAGGGGGAGGCCCCCATTCAGTCTCTGGTCCTGCCTCACAGCTGTGGCCTCCAAGGCCCCCAGCCACCGCCCTTCTGCTGTTCATCCTTTGTTTGGCTGGTCCCAGGCCTCACAGACGAGTGGTCAAGGCTGGCTGGGTTTCCTGCTTCCCTCTCCTCCGACAGGGGACAGGGATCGAGAGGCTCAGAGAGGGGCAAGACAGAGGCAGGCAGCGGGGGAGAAACCTGAAGACACGGAGAGAACCTGGCACAGGAAGGGTGACAGGCAGCAAACAGGGACAGATGTTCCAGCACAGAGAAAAGCAGTACTGGGGAGGGGACTGCGACGGAGGGAGGGGGGTGGCTGGTGGCATAGGGGGATCCCTACCCCCTACAGTCCTGGTGGTGTTAACAAGTCTAATTAAGAGGCCACTGGCCCAAGTTAATTGGCTCGTTAACAGGAATTGCCTCTGAAAATCCCCCAACTCAGCAGGGTGGCTCTCCAGAGGGGAGATGTAAGCAAGTGTTAACGAGGGATCCCGCAGCCCCCCCCCTCACTGCTGTCCCCCCTCCCACCTCGCACTCTTCCCCTTCCACCCTCACTCCACAGATCTGGCCAAGACCAGGGAAGCCTCTGTCCTTCCAGGCTTGGGGGCAGGATGAGGAATGAGGAGATTCGCTGATTCGCATCACCCAGCTCTGCATGCCTGCCCCTGCTCTGGAGATCTGTGTCCTCTTCACCTCCCCCACCTAGTGCTGCCTCTCGACAGGTGCTCCCTCCCACCCTTCCACTCGTCTCCTGGGTTCAGTCCATCACGCCTGGGTTGCCGAGGCCAGGGCTGGGGTTTGCTTTTGGCTCTGACAGGCCCCTCCTGGGGGCAGGAGAGGAATGGTCATAGAGCTCTCTCGGCCCCAGCACTTCCCTGCACGCCCCCCAACCCCAGCAGTTCCTGTCTCCCCAGAGTTGATAGCTGCCAGGAGTTCCCTAGGGCTCCCATCCTGGATCTCCCTTCTGCTGCTGCCCGAGCCCTGGATGGTGGAAGCGGGGCAGGTTAGGGGCAGCTTGTCAGGGGGGCCAGAGTGGGAGGGAGAGAGGCAGGCCAGGAGACAAAGATGGGGACAAGAGACAGAGAAAGGAGTCCAGAAGTAGGGCCCCTCAGCTCCAGCTTGCCTGGGTAGCAGATATCAGTGGTTGGGGCTGGGCCTGTAGGTGGCAAGAGGTTAGGGTCACGGGGTTCAAGAAAACTTTTTGAAGGACCTAGTGACTGGAGGTGAACTGGGTCTTCTGAGGTTTAACCCCTTCCAGCACTCTACACAAACTTTCTCCCACACACATACACACCGAAGATCACCCATTCACACACAAAATCCCCAGACGTGTACACACACACACACACACACACACACATTCTGAGACACTCACAGTCACAGATAAATTTTAAACTTTCCTCATCTCCTGACACTCACACCATCAGACACAGAGCCTCTTGGCCTAGACTTCTCACTCATAGGCTCTCATCTGTGCACATTCACCTGGTGGTGCTGGGCAGGGCTGTGACCTGTGACTTTTGCCCTGTGCTCTCCCTGCCCCCCACAGAATCCCCCCACGTGCAGTACGAGCGCCTAGGTTCAGATGTGACTCTGCCATGTGGGACAGCAAACGGGGATGCAGCAGTCACATGGAGGGTAAATGGGACAGACCTGGCCCCTGACCTGCTCAACGGCTCTCAGCTTGTGCTCCACGGCTTGGAACTGGGCCATAGTGGCCTCTACGCCTGCTTCCACCGTGACTCTTGGCACCTGCGCCACCAAGTCCTCCTACATGTGGGCTGTAAGTGTTGCTCCCAACCCCTCATCTGACCACCCCCCACTTCACTCAAGAGGATTGTCAGTGAGGCTTAGACCCTTGGCCCAGATCAGGTCCTCTTCCTTTCGGGGAGGGGGTGCTGCAGCACCCTGACCCTTGCTCTCTGATCCGGTCCTAGCCTTCTCTTCTGACCTCTGAGCCCAGTGTTCGCCACGGAGTCCAGACCCCTGGGCGTTTTGCGCATGTATCCCACCCCCAGCCCACCCCCAGAGGTCTGTGAGATCTGGAAATTGCGTTCCCTGTGACAAGATGGGCAGAGGAGGGCTAGCAGGGCATGATCCTTCCGGGGCCTGGTAGGGAGGAAACCTGGGGTCACAGCTCCAAGCTGGAGCGACCCCACTCCATTGTATGCTCTCACAGGGGCTGGTTCTGCAGGTAGAGGAACGGGTACTCTGGGAGGCTCCAGGCAAGAAAGAACACTTCCGGGAGTGGGGGGCACACGGAGATTGGGAGATTTGGAGGATACATTGACAAAGTCACTTCTGGCAGAGAGCTAAGTGTGACTATAGGCCTCAGAGGCTGGGAGGGTATGAAAGGGCCACTTGGGCTGGTGTAAATGGGGGAAGGGAGCTAAAGGAGGGGATGGGGCAAATCATGATCCTAGAAGCTAGGGAGTGACTTGAGCAGGGTCATCATGTTCTTAAGAGACCCTTCTCATGGTAGTGAAGAGAGACAGCTTGGATGGCAGCAATGCCAGGGCAGGAAGGAGGCTGTGGCTGGATGCAGGGGAGATGATGAGGACGAGGGACCAGGGCATGGAGTCCCTTACTGGTTGGACCTCCAGGAGTTGGCGGTGGATTGGAGGTAGAGAGGACCAGGAGCGTAGAGAGCAGGAGGGGTCAGGATGGATAGCGCTACCAATCGCTGCAGCAGAGGCAAGGCGGAAGGGTCAGTGGAGGAGAAGATGGTGTGTTCTGGGGGCACTTGGGTGGTTCAGTCAGTTCAGCGTCTGACTTTGATTTCAACTCAGGTCTTGATTTCAAGGTCCTGAGTCCAGGCCCTGTATTGGGCTCCATTGGGCGTGGAGCCTACTTAAAAAAAAAAAAAGAAAAGAAAAGAAAAAAAAGATAGTGTGTTCTGTTTGGACAGTAGTATGCAAGTCATCTTATTTTGGATTTCCCTAGAATCAGATCCCAAGATGAGAGTTTATATGCAAGTAGTTTATTTGTCAGGTGGCAGAAACACCATAAGGAAATGAGAAAATGCTAGAAAAAGGAAGTTAAGGGGACCAACAAAGACAGAGTTATCCAGTTATCTTCTGGGCGACTGCAGCTTCGCCCTGTGAGAACTCTGAGAGCCCAGGCAGAACATGTACCTGGGAGTTCTCCCGCCTGAGCGGTGAGGGAGTTCAGCTTATATACTAACTCCTGCCCGTCCTGGGTTGAAGGAGTCTACCGGGGTGGGGGCAGGGATGCTTTAATCCCCCCCGCATTTTTGGCATGATGCCTCAGCAAGCAATGCAGATTTTAGTGACCAATGAAAGCTCTTAGGCATATAACTACAGAAGAGGGCGGTAGGTATGGGCCAGGGATCTGTTAGGGCCTCACTGCCATCTGCTGTAGATATGTTGGCTTGGGGTCCTCAGGGGACAAGGGGAGCTGATGGCTGTAGCCAGTGGATCTGAGGGTCTGGGACTCAGGAGAGGCCTGGGCTGAGGATGGGATGAGAAAGGCCATGGAGGGGATGAGATGGCCCAGGGAGGGAATGCTGGGATGAGAAGAGAAGAGGGCCCAGAACTGGGCCCTGAAGACCATCACTTCATAAAGGGTTGATGGAGAGAAATGAGCCACAAAAAGGGATAAGAAGGAGCCAACAGGAAGGTAGAGGGGAAAAGGGAATGTGATTGAGAAGACAGGTTTGGAGAAGTTGGAATGAAGAGCTTATCAGTGTTGCTGAGGGTCAGCTGGGCAGGCACCCACCAACAGAATATTCTGAAAATAGTTCCATTTCTTTTCTCCTTGAGCGAAAGATTCACGTTTCTTTGGCCTCATCCCATTTGGGGGATGCACCCCACTTTCTGAGGATGGTTTCTTTATTCCCTGGGAGCTGCTGAGAGGAGGAGATGCTTGAGTGACCTGGGAGCAGGCCCTTTCCCTGTTGTCAGGAGATTGGTATGGACAACCATGGGAAATGTTAGACTGAAGGGTTGGTTGCTCATTGTCATCCACAAAACACTGACCCACCGGTGGGGTTAGAGGAGGGGTGAAAATATGTTTTTGGGGGGGGATATTCCTTTTCACACAAAAAAGCCTTCCTGTGTTTAAACTGGAAAGATGGCAATCATATCCAAGTGTCTTAGGTGCAAGCCAAGGATGGAATGACCCCTGTCGGCCAGCTTGAGAAATACAGGACCAGCTTACCTGAGTTCTCCCTGGCCCACCATGAGGTCTGTTGACGTGGAACGCTCAGCCTAGCCCCATGTCCTTACACATAGAAAAGTGCCATGGAAGAAGGATGAGACCAATTTGACACCCCTGTCTTCTCAATTTGAGTCGTCGAAGTCCTTAGAACAAGGCTGGCCATGATGGCAGGGCCTTGGTGACCCTGGGCCCTCTTCCTAATGACTTGATCTTTCAGAGGTCATTGGAGGGAAATTGGGTCTAGAAATGATGTCTGTAGTCTGTACCCACAGGACATGTCCACAGCTGCCCCGTTGTGACCAGAGCCCAGACCCTTTATAGTGCTGACCACTCCCCAGGCCCTGCCTGTCAGAGGAGAACTGGCCATGAATTGGCTGTAGCATTAGTAACAGGTACTTATCTCTCATTGCCTTATTTCCTTCTAAAGAGCTGGTCAGAGGAACAGCAGACATTAATCATGATCGTCTCAGTCACTTTATATTAGTAACAAGAGACTGGGTTTGGCAACACTCAATATCAAATTATTCTTCTAGCCAGCACTCAGAACAGGACAAAGTTACCTCTGATTTGTGAGTCATTCAAGCCAAAAATTATTTAATATTTACCTTAAACATATAAGATTTTCATGTTTTTATTTCCAAGGGAAACTGCTCATAAAAATATGCTGTTGAAAGTCCCCTTAACCAGACTGATCCCTGAACTGCTTTCTTCCAGTCCACCTTCCTGCCCTCCGCTCACAAACAGCTCAGAGGAGTCCTGTGCCCAGGGTGATGAAAGGACCGCCCACATTAGGAAACACGATCACCAGGTTACCTTTAGTAGCATCCTTTTGTTTACTAGATGCTGCTGATTCAGTGTCTTTCTAATTTTAAGCTAAAACAAATCAGAGTGATTTACTGATCTTTAAATGGACGGTTCCTTGTCCAGTTTTTACATATCTGTATTTGATTGGTCAGGACAGGAACTCCGGAACCCCTGGTTCGGGACTGCTTCCCTCTCAGCCCTGTTTGGCTGAGAAGGAAAGAGCAGCTTGTGGATGAAGATGTCTGGGGGGAAAAAAGACAGGTGGGAGGCAGGAGAGGGGCATCTGGGAAGCCAGAAGTTGGGGTGCCTTGAGAGACGTCATGAGATAAGGTTGGGACAGGCCAAGGGCTTTGATGCCAGACAGGAGGAGTATGGGTGGGGCCTGGGAAGGGCTGGAGCTGGAAGGGTCACCCTGCCCTGCCCAGCCCGATCTGGCCTGGCCAGGGGTGTGGGCAGCCTGCCCCTCCTTCTCTCTGCCGGCGGGCAGGCCTCGTGCGTGCCGGGGGCTCCAGCCCAGGCGGGCTGGCGAGATGAGAGGAAAAACATGCGGTTTGGTGGGCTGGACATGGAAAAACAAGCCAATTA
Source organism: Callorhinus ursinus (assembly GCF_003265705.2). NCBI lineage: Eukaryota > Metazoa > Chordata > Mammalia > Carnivora > Otariidae > Callorhinus > Callorhinus ursinus. The sequence goes on from NW_027397104.1 coordinate 2,420,174, forward strand.
GGAGGAAAACAAACAAACCCTGGGCCAGTGGGGGCACACGCACACATGTACACACATACACGGTCCCGCATGGGACCCGAGGACGTCCTGCCACAGGCTGCCACAGTCACTTGGGCATCTCAGGAGCCCCCACAAGGGGCAACTTGGGATGCCTGGGCATCCAGGAATACGTCTGTATGCCCAGAGAATGACTGACACATACCCATACGAGTTTTTGCTCACATACAGCCTCTAACATGTTCTCACGTAGTGTTCGGCTCAATCGTGTGGACACACTCGGAATTCTGGGCACTTTCCCACACCCACAGTTTGAAAAATATGTTCAGGCTTAGGCTTCATCTCCTGTATAGTGTTTCAGGTATGTAGTCGAGCCGTGCCTGTGTTTCAGATGCGCTGGCGCACTTCACATATTCTCAGAGGGTACCGCCGCCCCTCAGCCACACCCGTGCAGGCAGTCTTGAAATCACACAGCTTGCCCAGAGTCACACACAAATGCAGTGTGCAGTCACACACAGCCAACTGCATGGTTACACAACTGCCCACGGTTTCAGTCACACACATGAAGCCTCTCAGAGTTCACAACGACAGCCTCACAATTGCCATGTCTTAAAAACTGCTTCTTCCCCATCTTGCAGCATGCTCACAACAGGCCTGATCGCACACTGTCCCACAACCTCACACTTGGTCTCTCACGGCACCCCCACCTCCGCCCACCCGGCCCCTCAGCTGGGCTCCAGCTGCAGCAAGTCACTCCTTTTCTTCCTTTCTTTGTTTTTCTTTCCTCCTTTTCCCTCTGAAAAACCTGGTCCCTGTCAGGAAACCCAAGCCCTTCCCTACTCAGGGCCCAAGGCCAGGCAGGAGTAGCCAGATGACAGACAAAGCCCTGCCTGGCCCCCCGGTCCCCCATGACCTGCCCAGTCAGAGAGAGGAACTGGTTTGAGGGGGAGGCTGGTCTCAGGGGGGAGGCTGGTCGGGGGAATGGAGGGGACTGGTCAGTGGGGAGGCTGGCTGGTGGAGGGGGCCTGTGAGTGCCATGGCCCGCTCTGCCCTCCAAAGAGTCCCAGGCAGCAAGGAGCTGACTCTGCAGACTTCAGTACCCACCCCACCCCCAGCACCCTTCTCCTTTGAAGCTGGGGTTAAGGGAGGGGTGGTGGCAGGAGGAGGGAGTGGAGGCTTCTCAGCCGACCTCGGAATGTCCTTTTCTCCTGGGGTGGCTGCCAACTCTGGCCTGGCCTACAGGCCCCCACAAGGCACTTCCTGTGTCCTTGGCCATCCCCCACCCCACCCCCATGCCTCTGTGTCCCTGGGCAGATAGGGAAGGGATATGAGAGGCACACAGGATGAACATGGAACAGACACAAGATGGACACAGGGCCAGGAAGGCTCCCCAGGGGAGGCATACGGCAGTGGATAGAATGCAGGTTGCCCCTTGTGGGGGCTCAGCTGGGCTCTGGGCTCTCCCCTGCAGGCCTGGGGCATAGAGCCACCTTTGCCCACAGCGTAGCCCACTCTAGCTGCTACATACACCCAAGCTTCCCAGATGCCTCTCTGACCCTCTCATCTCTCCTGCTGCAAAGCCAGATTGGGCCCTGGGGGTTCGGCCCTGATACACATATACTTCCCACACACTGGACATGTACATGCAATCAGAGTCAGTCACAACCACGTGTACACTGTGGATGAAAGCCCACAGTTCCCCATGTGTCACCATGGCCACTCGACAAGCATAGACATGTATTCCCCCTTTCACAGTCCCTGGCTTATTGAACTGCCCCCCTCCCATTTCCTGTCCACCTGTCAGGCAGGGGGTGGGGCGGAGGTGGGGGGGGACACAGGAGGGAGGTGTCAATGTCCCTGGAGCCACTGACGGACATTCCTTGCCTGGGTCAGATCACAGAAGCTGCCTCCTTCCAGGAGCCTGAGCCGACTGTCCTCATGCCTTACCCAATGCCTGAGGGTGGGACAGCTGGGCTAAGTGCTCACAGCAGCAAGAAGTGTGGTTAGATAGCAGAAAGGACTTCCCAAGTGTGTAATGTGGTCATGTACGTGGTATATCCCCATCCTGGGGTTTTGTCCCAGCTCTGGCTTGCTGCGTGACCCCAGCAAGGGGTCTCTGTCCCTCTCTGGGACTCCGCATTCTAAATTGCAGGCTGCTGCTAACCAAGTAAAGGGGCTTCTTAAAGAGTCTGTGACGGAGGAGCTGGGGGCTAGGGCTTGGGTGAGGTATACAGCAAGGGAATAGTAGCTTCCTCGCAACAGGCATATGCACACACATGCAGTCATACACGGACATACATTCTGAGCCATGCCCTAGCTACTCCTGTATATGTACCTGCATTCTGTCATGGGTCGTTCATGTCGCAGAGACTCGTGTGGCACGTACACCCGTGCGCGCGGACGCCTACGCGGATACACACGTGCGCACTGTGCTGTTGTTCCCGTGGACCAGCAGGCTTGTCGTCGTGTCTCTCAGTCGCTGCTTGGGGGAGCCTGGGGTGACTCTGCTCCAGGGAGTGCACTCTGATTATTCCAGCAACCAGACCCGGTCGAGACACCCCCTGCCCCGCCCCCACACCCTCTGTTGCACGGTTTTTCTCTGTGAATGGACACAACGTGTCAGGAGATGTGGGGCTGGGGCCGACCCCCAGACATCACCTCCATCCTGTGATTGACGAGCTGAGGCCCGCAGCGCCCTGTTCCCCCCAGTTCCTGCCTCCCCTGAGCAGGTGGGGGGGGCTCCCTCTTCACAGAGCCCTTGTTTTTCTTTAATTAAACATCTGGCTCTCTGCGGCCTGGGAAGCCTCAGAGCCTTGCTGACAGCCACCCCTCCCCAACCTCTGGCATCGCTGATGGGTTGAAGGGGGAGAGCTGGGGTCCTGGGGCCCACCTGTCCCCACACTAGTGCAGGGGACCAGGGGCTCCAAGAATACCCTGACCGTGCTGTCCTCACCCCCCAGTGCCGCCGCGGGAGCCCGTGCTCAGCTGCCGCTCCAACACTTACCCCAAGGGCTTCTACTGCAGCTGGCATCTGCCCGCCCCCACCTACATCCCCAACACCTTCAATGTGACCGTGCTGTGAGTAGACTTGCCTGTGACCCGGTTCCAGCCCTGACCTCTGACCTCTCCTCCAGCCACCCACTGTGCCCTCATCCAGACCCTAGCCCAGCCTTGGGCTTGACCTTCCCCCAACCTCTGCCCCATCTGACCCTTGATGTTGGTAACAGTGCCTGGGCCTCACCCTTCCCCAGGCACGGCTCCAAAATTATGGTCTGTGAGAAGGACCCAGCCCTCAAGAACCGCTGCCACATCCGCTACATGCACCTGTTCTCCACCATCAAGTACAAAGTCTCGATAAGTGTCAGCAATGCCCTGGGCCACAACGCCACAGCTATCACCTTCGACGAGTTCACCATTGGTGCGTGGGGCGGGGGTGGTCCCTGCAGCATACTCCAGTGGGAGTGTGTCGGTGGATGTGTGCCAGAGGTGTATATGAGCATTGGTGGGGATATTCACGTGTGTGCCTAGGTACATGGGGCATGTGTATACATGTGTACATGTATTCATGGCATGTATATACCTGTGAACATTTGAGTGAATGTCCTTTACCTGCAGGGGCCAAGAGACCTTTCCAGCAGCTCTTCCCCATCGTCTCTCTGGCTCCCAGAGTATACAGGAGGGGGAGGGGGGCAGGCTGGGCCAGACCCTTGTGCAGCTGCAGCCTCCACCACCCCCCCCACGCTAATGGCTTCCTTACGGCTTGTGATGAATGAGGTGTCAGAACAGGAGACAGGACTGGGACAGATACCGCCCTCACCCCCACCCCCACCCCAACCAGACCCTCTGCCTGCCCCTGCCCCATCCCAGCAGAGCCCTTGCCTGCCCCTGCCCCATCCCAGCTAGACCCCTTGCCTGCTTTTACTCCATCCCAGCCAGAAGCCAGACCCCTTGCCTTCCCCCACCCCATCCCAGCCAGACCCCTTGTCTGTTCTTACCCCATCCCAGCCAGACCCCTTGCCTGTTCTTACCCTATCCCAGCCAGACCCCTTGCCTGCTCTTACCCCATCCCAGCCAGACCCCTTGCCTGCTCTTACCCCATCCAAGCCAGACCCTCTGCTTGCCCTCCATACCATGGCTGAGACCCCCAGACTGTTTCTGCATGAGCTGGGCCCTTAGACTCCCATCACGTCCTCAGCCTACCTCCAACCCAGAACTGCCACACCTGTGGACTGTCTTTTAACCTTGACCCACAGAGCAGCCTCAAACCCAGACTCTTCCAGGGGAGAGTATATCTCAGTTTGGAACTGGAAGAGTTGAGGTGAAAAGCCAAGCTTGAGGGGAGTATATGATGCTGGTGCAGGAGGGGGTGATCCCGGTGACAGTGGAGGTAATGCTGGTAATGGTGGAGCCATCATACAGACTTGGTAATTGGGATGCTGGTCATTATGAGCATGGGGTTGGGATGATGGGATGAAATTTGGAATATCGCTATCATGAGCTGGTGACAGTGACTGTAGTGACAGTCCTTGGTGGTGACGGGGATGTGAGAGGTGGAAATGAGACGGTTGTTAATGGTAGTTGCCAGAATTGACAACAGAGAAGAGGGGTGGCCACCGTGACAACTAGGACAATGGTTGGTGATATGAGATGGTGGACATGGTGACTGGGGTTGACACAGTGGGGTCGTTCCCAGAGATTAGTGAGGTAATGAAGCTGTGTCTCCTTAACAGTGAAGCCTGACCCTCCAGAAAATGTGGTAGCCCGACCAGTACCCAGCAACCCTCGCCGGCTAGAGGTGACTTGGCAGACCCCTTCGACCTGGCCCGACCCTGAGTCCTTTCCTCTCAAGTTCTTTCTGCGCTACCGACCCCTCATCCTGGACCAGTGGCAGCATGTGAGTGCCCTGCCCTGCCCAGATCCCAAGTGCCCGAATCAGAGCCTCGTGGCGTGGGAGGTATCCATAACACCCATATCAGCTGGTCACTGTTCCAGTGTGAAGCCTGGGGGCAGTCAGAGAGGCTTTCTTTCCTCAGGGAGAGGGGATCAGATGGGCTTGGAAGGATGGATGGGGCTGAGGAAGGTATCCTGATCGGAGGCCCTAAAGGGTTCCCAGTGGCCTCCATTAGTGTGATGGGAACACATCTGTTTTTGTTGCCCGGGGTAATGGGGAGAAATGCTGGAAGGGAGATGGCAGGCAGGGCAGGTAGGATTTCCCTTTCCTTCACTCTGGCTCTTAGCCCTGACCCGGCATCTCCCTCTTAGACCCTGGCCCAGGCTGCGGGCCTGTGCTGGCCCCAAGGGGCAGGACATCCTGGTCCTCAAGGACTTATAGTCTCAAGGGCTCAAGGGGTCAGAATCAGGCAGTGGTGGCAGACTTGTTCCAGGGTATGAGTTCAGGCCACGATGAGTGTCAGGGCTCCAAAGTCAGCTGTAGCTTAGGGGTCCGCCCAAGGTTACAGGTCGGAAGGTAGCCTAGGCGGGGAACGAAGCAGTGGATAAGGGCTGTATGGGGCAAGGGTGTGGTCTGGGATATTGATCAAGCTACAGTTGCTCTGAGGAGCAGCCAGGCATTTGGGGCTGACTTAATGTTCTCTCTCCTTTGACAGCCCTGGGCCCATAGGGTTGTAGGCACTCTTTCTGGCCCATGAGGTCTGTGGGCTAGGACTGGGGCTGCGAGGGTGCTCCACAGGCTAACCCAGACTGGTACCCAGGGGTCAACCCACCCACTAGGCTCCAGCCCCATCTCCTCATGCCCCCCTTCCAGCTAGCCTTTAAAGTGCGTAATTTGATTCCAGGGTGCCTGTCCGGGTTGTAGGCCTGGCCCCCACAAAGGCTGCTCACATGTTCTCTGACAGAGTCCGGAGTCCCTCCTGCCTGGCCAGCTGCCCGTGCCTAATGCGTTGCTAATAACCAGGGTCTAGTTTCACAAGCCCCCCCCCCCATGCTAACGAGCTACAGGCAGCACCGCGTACCGCGGCGCACACGCCTCACGGCGGGCCTGGCATAGCGCCCACCACACACACGGGGGCATGCACACATACACGTGGTCCCCAGCAGGAACCATGCTGCACACATGCATGTGGCTAACATGCCAAGACCATGTACTGCAGAACTGACCCGCACGCTGACGTGGGTAGAGCAAAATACGAGGACTCTGTGCTAAGAACATGTATGACCTGTGGCACATGCTTGCCCTGTTCCATATCTCATTGACATTGGAGTTGGCTCAATTTATGGCTCTTTTGAACTTGAATTTTGCTCTGAATAGAATCTACTCTCCCTAATTCTTTATGTTGGAGAGAAGCAGGTGTATGATCGGGAGGTGGTACAGAGGGGAGAGCAGAGAAAAACATCACTTGGATTTTCAGGGGGGAAATGAAAGCTACAGGCCAGGATTGACAAGAATGGGCACCATGAGGTCTGGCAGGGGCTATCTCAGCATGGACAAGGTGAAGCAAGTACTGGGACCCAGCATGGGTTCCCTGCATCTTCTGCTCAGGCCCTAACTCAGCAGGGAGGCTGGAGGGCGTGTCTGACATGTGCTGCGGCCTACTGGATGGAGGACTCTGAGGCTAGGCAGATGCCAGCTACTAGAGAATTCCTGCCAACTGGGGAGCCATTCTCTTAAGGGTGTGGATTAAGGGATCAGTGACAACCTAGAAAGAAGGGCCCAAGCCTAGATGTGGCTGCCAGGAAAGCATTGGGCTCCTGGGCCACCTTTCTGGAGGGGTATGGTGCCCACCATAAGCCCACCAATGAGGTGGTAATTTGATCTCTCCATAGCTCTCTCCCTCTCTACTCAGCCAGAGGGGGTCTTTGGAGGGCAAAAGGGTATAGGGGACCAGAGGAGGAGCTAGGCCCCAGCTCCAGGGGAGGAGAGTCTGTGGGGTCCACCGATCTTCCAGGGCTGGGAGTAGGACTGACTGAGCCCAGGTCTGGGCCCTAAATGACTTTCACCCTGACCCTGACCTTTACCAGTGTCTCCACCTCAGGGCCACAGATAGTGGTGGGAGCGGGGGAGGTTATTGGAGGGGCTTCCTGCTCTACTTAGACCCATCTTCACACACATGAATACACATACACATGCGTGCATGTACTCACAGCCTGTCGGGTAGGTAGCGCAGACCCGGTTTTCCGGGAAGGAAGATTGGAACAGGGACCAAAAAAGCCCTGAAGCCAGACGTGGCCCAGAGCAGCCCCCTCCTCCGCCCTTGCCGGCTGCCCCTGTTTACGAGGAGGCTTAATGAGGCAGCGGGTGCCGCTGAGATGAACCAGAGCCCAGCCTGGGACTGGGAGGGGCGCTGGACAGGCAGGCCAGCCTGAAGGGTGGGGGAGACCAGCAGAATAGGGCTGGCCTGGGCAGGGGTGGGGTGGCGATGCCTCCAGGAGGAAATGGAGCAGCTGTCCTGCTGTCCTGCTGCTTGGGAGCTGCCCCCACCCCCAGCCCCTTCTGCCTCAGGCAGGGTGATAACCATACTGAGGCCTTCCTGAGTGGGAGGCTCAGTGGGGGCTAGGCTGGTGGGTGCACTGGGCATCTGGGAAGCCAGGCTCTGATGATGACAGAGCTGGCTGAAGTGTGTTTGGTGCTTACCATGTGCCCGAGTCCTCATTATACTCCTGTGAGATCATTAATGCCATTTTCCAGATCAGGACAGCAAGGCATATGGAGGTTAAGGAACTTGGTCACCCGGCTGAGAGGGGATGGAGCTAAAACCTGGATTGAGGCAGCCTAGCTCCACGTCTGTGTTTATAACCTTCCTTCTAAGCACATCACCATCTCTTCTCTTACCCTGTTACTCTTGTCACCTCCAGGGAGGGACTGAGATCAGGGCTTAGGCTGGGTACTGTGAGGGAGCTGGGATGACAGCAGAGTGAGACACTGAGCACAGTCCTCCTTCTGCTCCCCTGGGGGTGCTTCCGGTCTCCGTAAAGATTTTCTTACTCTCCTTCAGGATCCTCTTCCCTCCCTCGGGGTCTCCTCCCCGAGATGTCTTTACCCTCTTTCAGGAATATTCTCAATATCCTCTCTCTCTCCCCCCAGGAAGCTCTCTTTTCCTCCGTGGGGGGGGGAGGGTCTTCACTCTTCTCTCCCCGGCAGTGTTCTCAGTTCCTCTGGGGGTGCCTCACTCTCCTGACCCCCGGGGCCCCACCCCTATCCCGCGGTCTGGCTGCAGGTAGAGCTGTCAGACGGCACAGCGCACACCATCACAGACGCCTATGCCGGGAAGGAGTACATCATCCAGGTGGCGGCCAAGGACAATGAGATTGGGACGTGGAGTGACTGGAGCGTGGCCGCTCATGCCACACCCTGGACTGAGGAGCCACGACACCTCACCACTGAGGCCCAGGCCCCGGGTGAGCCCCCCCCCGACCCCCTGTTCTCTCAGTGGGCCTGCGCTGTTGCCTGGCTCTATCTTGCGCCTTCCCACCCCTCCCAGGACTCAGAGCCTTAGAGCCTCTGCCGCAGGCACTCTGTGGCCGCCACACTCCTGTCTGTCTGTCCTGACCAAGCTGTGCCTCATCCTTGCTGTCTGGACATTCTTGGTAGGGGCCGTGGGGTGGAGGGGTCATCCGTGAGCCATGGGGAAGCAGGATCTGCCTGATGGGGGAGGCAGGACATGTCTGAGAGAGGAAGCAGGGGCTCTCTGATGGGGGAGGCAGTACCGGTCTAACACAGGGAGCAGGAACAGTGTGCCTCATGAACCCCCCAGATCTGGGTTGACTGCAGCCCTGGCCCTGCCCTGAGTTCCCCCCCATGTTCCCCAGAGACCACGACCAGCACCACCAGTTCACTGGCACCTCCACCCACCACGAAGATTTGTGACCCTGGGGAACTGGGCAGCGGCGGAGGACCCTCAGCCCCCTTCTTGATCAGTGTCCCCATAACTCTGGCCCTGGCTGCTGCCGCCACTGCCAACAGTCTCCTGATCTGGTAAGTCAAGTGAGGTGGGGTGACAGAGGGGAGCCCGAGGGGACCCCCACCCACCGTCATCCCTCACAGCCCCCTGCCCTGTTTCCCCAGAGCCCGGCACCCCGTGAGGACATGCCAGCGCACCTGCAGAGGACCAGGAGGCCGGAGCTGAGCCCGCAGACCCCAGTTTCTATTTTGCACACGGGCGGGAGGACCTTCTGCATTCTCTTCAAACATAATTTGTAGAGACCCCGGCAGGCCCGGGCCTGCCGCCCCCTAGCCCTGCCACACCATGCTGGCTCTCCTCCCGCCCTCAGAAGAGGAGGACCCTGCAGCTAACCCACCCACCAAAGACCCCCCACCCCCACCCTGGCCCCTCGGGCTGGACCCTCCAATGCCAGCCACTCCCAGGAGCCCTTGGGGGGGGTCTGAGGGGAGCCCCTCACATCCATAATTTCTCCTGCCCCAGCCTCCTGTCTGTCCCAGGGTCTCTGTTGCCACCATCAGATTATAAGCTCCTGACGCTGGGGGGGCCCAGCCATCCCCCTCCCCCCAGCGCCCACACTTTTCACTCCCCCACCTGTCCCTGTTTTGTACGACCCTCCCCTTTCCCTGCTCCCACCCCACGGTATTTAATGCCCTGTCAGTCCCTTCTAGTCTGACTCAATGGTAACTTGCTGTATTTGAATTTTTTATAGATGTATATACAGGGGTGGGAGGGTGGGGGGTTCTCATTAAACGTCACCATTTCATGAGTCCTTGGAACAGACTCACTTTGGGAGGGTACCCTTCTTCCAAGGATCCCTCCCCTTCTAGCCGTGGAGGGGGGAAGAAATTCTAGTTGGAGAGAGACAACTCTCTCCATATAGATGGGGAGACGCAGTATAGCTCTCAGGCAGATGTGTCTGGGGGTGGGGCTTTCTGCTTCTTTGGAGGAGAAGGCCCCCTGGAGGCCAGGGGCAGAGTTGTGGGGAATGAGGGGTCCCAGTGAGGCAGGTCCCACACGGGGATGTCCAGTCAGTCCTGGAGGCTGCTGAATCCTGACAGGGGAAAGGCCTGTCAAGAGTCATCTCCAGAACTGCCTTCCAGGAAAGCCTAGGCTTTAGCCATAGGGGCAGAGATGCAAGAAGGTGAGGAGGCCAGACTTCATCTTTGGGGTACGGGGGGTGGTCATCCCCGTCATGCAGTTCAGACACAGTTCAGTGGCTCTAGGAGGTCAGGCCTGGGGCTCAGCTAGGCTATAAGGCTCAGAGGGCAGAGTGTACTGGGCCTGGGCAGGGCGGGAGGCTGCCTGAAGGAGGCCACTTGGGTACGTGACTAGGAACTGGGCCTGTGTTTCAGGACTGGAAATGTGAAACAAGATTTACCCCCAGGGTTAGATTACAGTTGAGACTCAGTGTGAGCCGGAGAAGAGCAGGCTTTGGTGTTCCAGAGTACCCAGTTTTTGGTCTAGTTCTGTACCCTGCCCACACCCTTCCAGTCCTCAAACTGGGATTCCAAGGTCCCTTTGGTTTCTCCTCAGAGGAGGCACGCCTGCTCAGGTCCAGCCCCCTTGTAGAAGCCACTGCACCTTCTACCACAGTGGGGGGGGCCACTGCAGCTCCTTAGCTGAGGATGCCTAGGTCTGGGGCCACTGGCCTTGGGGGTGGGAGCAAAGGATTATACCAGAACCCCAACCTGGGGAGCCAGGCTTGGCCTTGCTCTGAGTGGCTGGGATGAGAGAGAGATGAAGTCAGAGGCACGAATACACTGACTTGCGCGAACACTCCCCACAGCAGGTGCTGAGTGCCACACCTGGCACTAAGCCACTCATCCTGTGATCACACACACACACACACACACACACACACACACACCCCAATTCAAACCCTTTTCTTCAGACCAGGGTCAGAAAATGGACATTCCTTGCTGGTCTCACCAGGCCTGCCTGGGATTGTGCCCCTGGGAGGAGGGATCCACGTTGCCTCAAGCACTGATGAGTTAGGCCTGGACAGGGCTTGGGGCTGGGTGAGGGGCTCAGATGGAAGGTGGCTGGCTCTCTTCCAGGCCAGGCACTACAGGAGGAGAGGGGGTGTTCCAGGTGGGAGATCTCATGGAAAACAAAAGGGCTGATGTCAGGGTAGAGGGGCTTTTCAAGCTGAGTAGCCCCAGCTAGGGGAATGCATGACTCCTCATTCCAGGAAGAGGCTCCCATGATTGGACATACAGAGAAGTGGCTGTGGACCTCCCTCTGGACCCTGGACCCCTGATTTGCCTGTTTGGTTTCTGTGAGATGTGGCTTGAGCCTGAACCTGTATTCCAGGTTCAGCAGGAGTGGACAGAGCAGGCAGCACCAACTCTTTCCAAGGACATTGTATTCCTGGGGTGGGTCTGAGCCTCCCGCTTCCCTGTCTCTGTGGTAGTGGGGCTAAAGCTCAGAGGTCTCCAGCCTGTGCTGCTTTCCTGCCTTGAGAACCTTGGTCAGCCCTGACCCACCCACCGCCCACCCAGGGCTTGGGCATCAGCAATCTGGCCTCCATTAGCAACATGGGAAAGCAATTATGTGGGGTCTGGGGAGGAGAAAGAGGGGAGGGGGCCTGCTGGTGCCTCAGAGGCCAGCGGAGAGGCCTGCGGCATCTCCCTGCCCCCAACCTCAAGAGAGAGAGACCCAGCCCTGTCCTAAGTGCCAAGGTGGCTGGAGGGCCAGTGTCATTGCCTCTGACGGGCCTGGGCCTGGGGGTGGTCATTCCTCTTTGGGCGTCTTGGCCCTCAACCTCACAGAGGCTGCTCGCTTTGGAGGGTCTTAGAGTGCTGTCCGCTGCTGCCTCCAAGTATTGTCCTTCCGCGTCATTATTTCCCGTGGTGGTTCTGGGGAGCTGGGGTAAGTATAGACATCAATTCTTAAAGCTAAATCAGATCCCAGAAAATGGAAACTGCTGAGGGGGGCTGCCAGGGGAGGCTGGGATCCCAGGCCCAATGTGTATGGTGGCTCACTAGTTCTCGTTGCTCCCCCAAGGGGCACTGGAGATGGGGGCCTTCTTATACGCCCCATTCCTATAAGGCTGACTTGTCTCTGCCCCCATCCTCTTCTCACTGAACCCATTTCCATCAGTCTCTGTCCCATTCCTATCCCTGAACTTGTCTTTGTCCTGGTTCCTATCCTGTGTTTCTCTCTGTCTCTATCCTGTCTCCTTTCCCGCGTACGTCTCTATCTCCTGTCTCTGTCTCCATCCCTGTTTGTCTCTCTCTGTCTCCTCCCTCAGTCTTCCCTCTTCTGTCCTCCTCCCTGTCTCTGTGTGTCTACCCCCATCTCAGTCTCCTCGTGTCTCTCCGGCTCTTCATGGATCCCCACCCCATCTGTGTCTCTGTTCCTCTTTCCTGACTCTGTCAGCGCTTCGCTCTCTTTGCCTCCCTCTTTGTGTTCTTGCCCTGGTCCAGACCCCAGCCTGTGGCCACAGCGCTGCTTTGGCCTGAGCTAGGGACTGTCCTGGCTTCTGCTGCCCCCTCTCGGCCACCTGCCTGCCCTTCACTCCTGCTCCGGGGCAGGCGGCTGGTAGCTGACACACCCCACATCTTCCAGCAGCCAGCCAGGAGAGAGGAAGGTGGTCGGGAGACAGGAGGCAGGAATCCGGGGGCAGCCTCTGGCCCTGCGAACTCCCCAGAGCCAGTGGGTGAGCTCATTAACTCCCTAGACTGGGACTCTGGGGAAGTTCATCTTACATGGAAAGAATGGAGTGCTTGGGGGGCAGAAAAGATTGGGGTGTAATCCTCACACCCTTCCCTCTCCTCAGATGAGGGCAGAGAGGAAGGAGGTCTGAGGAGGGGAGTCTGATGGAGCCAGCATGAGGAGAGGCTGGCGGAGAACTTTTCTGACAGGGGTACTCCAGTGGGGCAGGGCTAACCTGAAGGTGAGTGAGCCAGTGTGAAAGGATTTGTCTGAGGGGAGGCTGGTCTGGGAAATGCTGCTATAGAGATCTCAGTTGGAAGGGCCAATCTGAGAGGGGGTAGATTAATCAAGAGAGCTTCTGAAGGGTCCAGTCTGAGGAAAGACCACTCGGAAGGCACACAGGTCTGAGAACAGGATCACCAACTACTCCTAGTTTGCCTGGGACTCTCAGTTTTAGCACTGAATATCTCAAGTCCTGGACAATCCCTCAGTCCCAGGCAAACTGGGACTCTTGGTAACCCTATTTGAGAAGGCCTTGCCTAACAGTGCTGGTCTGATGGGAAAGTCAATCTGTGGGCGAGTGGATCTGAAGGGGCCTGGTTTGACAGTGCCAGTCTGAGGGGAGAGGCTGTTTAAGGCTGGAAGCTTCTTTGGGCAGGCACCAGGCCCATAAGGGAGTGGATAATAGGGTCCTTCCAGAAGGGCAGTGGCTAGGGGAGTGGCCACCAGGGGGCAGAGCAAGCTCTCAGGAGAATCAGAGGCAAAGGCCCCAGAAGGGAGCAAGACAGTGCAGAGCTGTGTGCAAAGTGTACCTTCAGTATCATGTGTCACTGGGCCATTGTCTGCAGGTTTGTGGTGGTGGTATACAACCACACAGTTATGGTTTTGTGTGACTAGGTGACCAGGGGCACATCCGTGGTATGTTAGCATGTAGCCTGTGATGGTGTCTAGTGTGGCCATGGCTGAGGCCTTACCTGTGGCTATAGGGAAGAGAGCAAAGGCATCCTTGGGACGCAGGGACAGGGAGGCAATATAAGTGGGGCAGAGAAGTTTCCTTGGGAGGGGCTGAGATGAGGAGAGACAGGAACTAGGCTTCCCTACTTGTACCTACCCTGGCTTTCTATACTATTCCCTGAGAGTCCAAGAGCTAAATGCTTTGGTCACACACACACGGGCAGCCCCCAGACCAGACTGCATGCCTAGGCCCTGCCTTCCCTACTCTCCAGCCTCTCTCCTCCTGCCCCCTTCAGCTGGCATTCCTCCAGCTAGATACCACCCCTGCCCACCCCTGCCCACCCCTGCCCCCTCCCCCATTCTCCAATCATTGTTCCTGTCTGCCCTACTTCCATGCCTTGGTTCCCGTCCCGTGCCCTGCCTGGATGCTGTCTTGTGAAGCACTGAGGCCCCCCTGGTGCTGCCCCCTTTCCGTCCCTCTGCCATGGGCCGAACACCCACTTTGTCCTAAGGCCTAGTCCTACGGGCCTGTTTCCCTCCAGGGATCTGAAAGTGCTAGGGGCTGCGAGGTTCTTGCCAAAGGAGGGGTCTGAGGGGAGAAGTATGGACAAGGCAAGGATGGGCTCTCTGGGTTAGGAAGCAAAGTGAAGCCATCACATAATCCCTCTACCCCATCCTACCCTTGACTAACAAAAGGAACAAAAGCCCAAACCAAAACAAAAATGCTGCTACAAACTCAAGTCCAACCCAACTCGCAAATTCTTTTTATAAACCTTAAAATGTGGTAGCCAAGGAAAGTAACAGAGGATAATGGTGCACCAAGGGAGTGGTATGTCTCCTAACCCCATGCCCAAAAGGAGCATTGAGAAACGATGAGTCCAAATACCAACCATTTTCACTAACATCCTCTAATCTGAGGAACATGGATTGTTGTGTGAGTAGGTAGCCTTAGGAAAAGTCTCGGGAAAAGCCTTTTGTAAGTAGAAGCCCCTGTGTTCCTCCGTGAGACCTCAGGAGAGGCAAGAAGAGCTGCCGTGGCTTGGCAACCTCCAGAGTACAGGCGTGAGGTTGGGGGAACAAGTCTAAGTCTATAGGATGGGATATGCCCCACCTCTAAGAGGGCCTCAGAGGAGAGACAGCGCCTGGCCCCATCAAAGTCAACAGGTAGCCGCAGCCAAACCACCCTCAGGGCACAGAAATGGGGTGGGTAAGTTTGAAAGCAATAGCCAGCTTTCAAAGCAGAGCTCCCAGGGGTGGATAAATTGGTCCAGCTGGGAAGGGGCTCAAGGTCCCACACTCCAGAGCAAGGAGAGGTGTCCTACCTGTGAGCCATGGTAGATAGTCGTAAGTGGAAAGGTAATGGCGTGGCCCTTAGGCGTTTGGATCATAGCCACAATACAGGTGGGAAGGAAGTAAAGAAGGGAAACGGGGGTGGGGGGGAAGGGGGGAGGGGCAGGAAAGGAACAAGGAAGACAGGATGCAGAAAATACAGGAAGAACCCAGTCTAGAAGAAAACCAAAGGAATAAAAAACTCCTGGCAGGTTCTTCCTGTTACAGAAGGCCTTAACAATAGTATGAAATCCAGAGAACAAGAACTCAAAGACAAGATGATAAAACAACAGAATGAAATGAAAAGGGAGATTATAGAACTGAGGAAAAATAGTAAAGGACCAAAACAATACCATTACAGATATAAGACTAACAGTAACAACACAGAATAGATATGGCTGAAAATCAAAGTAATTTGTAGGAAAGGCTTTGAGATCCTGAAAGTAAACATGATGAGAAATTTGAAGATATTAAAGCAATTAGAGTGAAGTTAATAGGACAAAGGCAAGCTACCATAAGCCTGATTGTTGGCTGCCCTAACGGAGAGGTTCCAAAAATGGGACAGAAAAAGATACTAAGGTATGACGTACAGAAAAACTTTCCCTGAAATTAAGGAAGAACTGAATATCCAGACAGAAAATGAACAGCCTATGGCAGAAGAATGGATACAGAATAATGGACATTAAGACACTGATTTAGTTGCTAAACTCTGAAGATAAAATAAGAGTACTTCAGGAACCCAGGCAGAAAGAGCAAGTCATGTATGGTGACAAATTCAGGCTGATTGTAGATGTTCTCCAACATAACATTCCACAAACCAAAGTGACAAAGCAATATCTATGAAGTTCTGAGGGTAAACAAGTATTACCCCAAAGCATAACCAACAAAGTGGTTGATCTCAGTCATGACTTTGGGGATAGAGACCCCATGAGCCCTTCTGAGAAAACAAACAAAAAAACTACACAGTGACAAAATCCAGTCAGCCAAGAGGTTAGTCAAAATAGGGAGCTGAGGAAGGGAGAGTTGTGGTAAAAGGACTGGTGGTGAACAGCAATTCCCTTTAGGTTAAGATTAAACTGGGAATTTCAGTTGCAGGACAGAATGTAAATATACAACCTTATAAAGTTAGATAATTGGCAACATAATCTGGGGAGAAGGGGTGGGAGGGAGAGCAGAAGTACTACTCGCATTTTCCTTCATAGTTGCGAGCAACTAATGGCTTATAAAACCGACACATAATGATACAAATCCTACTCCAACCCCTTAATCAAAATTGTTTTTCTTGAGAGGGGTCTTTTAGGAATGAATATTTTTGGAGGTGAAGAAATATTTAGTTGCAGTTCAGCATTCTCTCATTTTCACTTGAGTTGCTTTCCCTCAATTAAATTCAAGTAAAATATGTTTTGTTAAAAAAAAATAGCTTCTGTAGTATGTCCCATTCTTGTATAATTTTTCTACCTCTCTTTACACACCTTTCTCTTCACTCTCTGCCCCCACCCCAACACATTATGCTCACCAAATGTTAATACTGACCGTTTCTGGGTGGTGAGACTTTCAGTGATATGATGCATTTTTCTTTGTATTTTTTTGTATGACTTACAATTTTTAAATAAGCATGTATCTTCTTTTTCAGTCTATTTTTTAAAAAGACCATTTATTTTTAAGGTAAATCTATTTCTTTTGTTTTAAGGTAAATCCTTTTTTTTTAAGATTTTATTTATTTATCTGAGAAACAGAAATACAGAGAGGGAAGGGGGAGAGATGAGCTGGGGGAGAAGCAGAGGGAGAGAGAGAAGCAGGCCTCCCACTGAGCCAGGAGCCCAATCTGGGGCCCGATCCCAGGACCCTGGTATCATGACCTCAACCGAAGGCAGATGCTTAACCACCTGAGCCACCCAGGCGCCCCAAGGTAAATCTGTTTCTTTTGTTTTAAGGTAAATCACTTAACCTCTCTGAACTTCAGATTTCTCATCTACAATCTGGGGACAGCAAGATTCCTATTAGAGGATGTTTGGAGATTGTGAGATAATATGTGGTAGGCTTAATAACGGCCTCCAAATACATCCACATCCTAATTCCCAGAGCCTAGGAGTGTGCTTATATGGCAAAGGGATTTTGCAGCTGTGATTAAGTTAAGGCTCTTGAGATGGGAAGATTATCCTGGATTATCAGGTAGTCCTGATGTAATCACAACCATAGAAAAGAGGCAGGAGTTAGGGTCAAAGATGAGGTGATTGGATGATGGAATGGGAAACTGGAACATGGAGGAGGGGTCTACAAGCCAACAAATACAGGCAGCCACTAGAAGCCGAAAAGGCAATTAATTCTCATCTCCGAGCCTCCAGAAGGAACTGGCCCTGCCCACACCTTGACTTTAGCCCAGTGAGACTGATTTCAGACCTCTGACCCTCAGACTGTAAGAGAATAAATCTGTGTTGTTTGGTGCCACTAAATTTATGGGAATTGATTAAAATAGCAACAGGAAACTAATACACCTTCCTATGCACTGTTCCCTTGGCTTCCCCATCCATCTCTTTCATCCCCCCAGCTCCCACTTGGTCAATATTCCATTCAAGTTTCCCTGACCTTGCCTACCTTCCACTGCTGCATCCCCCCTCACAGCACTCCCCACTCTGCGTTATGGTTGCCCACGGGTAGGTCTCCCTCCCAGGCTGGGCATAGGTGCCAGCAGAGCAGGGCTCAGCCCTCTGTGCCTACCTAGCCGAGCAGAGGACCCAGCTGGTAACCATTAAGCTAACAGATAAATAAATGAGGGCTAGGTGAGTAGTTGGTACCACATAACTAACCACTACTCTATTCCCTTGGTGTTAGGATCTCTCCCTTCCCTATTACTACCTGGCTCTCTCTCCCACCAACTTGTCCTCCACATACACATACCTTTCAATCTCTAGAAAACTGAGCTGTGTCTTTATCTCAGACTTCCTTCTTTATTCCTTGGTTCAAAACACACACCTGTTGTGAGTCTGTCAGCAGGTTTACTTTCATGCTTGTGTGTGTGTGTGTGTGTGTGTGTGTGTGTGTACACATGTATGTTATGGAGACCTGTGAACCTCTTTGTGTGTATTTCCTGGATATGTAGTATGTGTGTAGTGAGTATAAGACAAGCGTAACTCTGTATGGATGTTTTCATGCGCATGCCTGTGGTCTGGGTAGGCTTGTTATTCCTGTGTACATGTGTCTTTGCTTGTATGTATGTGTGCCTCTGCTTTGTGGGTGGTGTGTTTGTGTATTAGTGTGTCTGATTTCTGCCCCCAAGGGATTTGATGGCCTGAGGCAGGAGTTGGTGTGCAGGGATAACTTACTGAGATGTTAATGGAGTTTTGTTCCAGTACATTGTTCCCTTTCTTGTCTGAGGCAGAAGGCTGGGCCTTTTTTCTCCCTGTCTCTTGGGGTGAGCATCGCAGGTCCAAGGCTGAGTCAACTTCAGACTTCTTCCTGACTCTAGCCTTCTGGAAGCTTAAGCTTCTTCAGGGGATTATGCTAAGGAGAGGGGCCAAAGTAATCCAGAGAGTACTCCCAAATGAAGAGGGGATCTCTTCATCTGTTGCTTTCCCTCAATTAAATTCATGTGTTTGCGTGAGCAGGTAGGACACACAAACACTCCCTAACAGTGCCTTACGAGTGGGGGCAGGGTAAGCTTGGGAAGGCAGGACCCTGGTTATTGAGCTCCCAAACTGGACATCTCAGCAGAGACCATGTGAATCACAACATAAAATACCCAGGCTCAGGTCCCCAGGACCTCTTTGCACAGCTGGGGAGGAAGGGTGAGGGGTTTCTCCCAAGATGACCTTACCACTAGCTCTAGAAGCAAAGACCTAGGAAAGGAATTACATTTAGTTTTGCTTTGTTTTACCATTGTAACCATTTCTAAGTGTATGGTTTTGTGGTATTAATTATGTATACATATTTTTAAAAGACCTATCCATTTACTTCAGAGAGAGCACAGGCATGCGAGCAGGGGTGGCGGGGGGGTGGCCAGAGGGAGAGGGAGAATCCTCAAGCAGACGCTGCTGAGCTCAGAGCCCAATGTGGAGCTCAACCCCAGGGCCCCGTGATGGTGACCTGAGCCGAAATCAAGAGTTAGACGCTCAACTGACTGAGCCACCCAGGCGCCCCTGAGGTATTAATTATCTTGTTACATATTGTTGTGTAACCATAGATTTCATTTTTTTTTTAAGATTTCATTTATTTGAAAGGGAGCCTCGGAGAGCATGTGGCAGAGGGAGAGGGGCAGAGGGAGAGGGAGAAGCAGGTTGCCCGCCAAGCAAGAAGCCTGATGTGGGGCTCAGTCCTGGGACCCTGGGAGCATGACCTGGGCCACAAGCAGATACTTAACTGACTGAGCCACCCAGGCGCCCCTAGATTTCATTTTTATAAATTAGAGAAACTTACCAATTTTACACACCTGAACACACCAACCTCTGGGCTCAGTGTCACAGGAAAAACACATACCAGTTGTGGGAGGCACTATGAAGAGGCAGAAGACACCCCTTACCCCTGGGCGGGGGGGAGGGCAGGGGCAGGATGGGAGGGAAGGGCAGGAGTAGTGAGGACCCTCCTATGGTCAGTAGTGGGCCAGGTGAGAGCTGGGGCCGCAGAGGACTGGGGGCTGAGGTTCGGGGCTTTCTACTGAGAGTCAGAGGGCTCTGGGAGCTGGGGAGACTTGGTCAGATTTGTGTTTGGGAAAGACCGCTCTGGGGCCATGTCTGGAGACGGTCTGGAGGCCGTGCAGAGGAGAGCAAGGAGGGAAGAGAACGCAGGAGCGGCAGTAGCCGAGAGGTGCTTTGAATGAATGATGCAGGAGGCCTGAGAGCAGGTAAGAGAAGAGCCAGGGCCAGGTCAGTGGGCTCAGAGTCACCAAGTCTTGATTAACGTGGGGTGCAGAGGGGAGGGAAAGGGAAGAGCCTTGCACGATGCTGTCGACTGGGAGACGGTAGCACTGTTTGTTGAACTAGTTAGCATAGAGGGAGGACAGGCTTTGGGGAAGTTGATAATAATCATGGCTCCTCCACGCAATCGGTTGCCTATGGTCACACAGCAAGTAAGGGGAACATGGGCTCAGATTAGCCATGTCAAGGGTAAGGTGCTAGTTGGGACGTCTTGGTAGAAGGCCTTAGGTCAGTAGTTAAGAGAATGTATTCGGGTCAGACAAACCTGGGCTCCTGTTGACCTTGGACAAGGTGGTTAATCTCTCTACAGCTCAGTTTCCTTAAGTGGAAAATGGGAAAGGCTTGTACCTCATAGGGTCGTTGTAAGGATGTAATGAGATGATGTATGTAAAGAAATTAGCACAGTGCCTGCCATGTTGTAAACACTCCATAAATCTTAGCTCTTAATGACAACAGCAGCAGCAACAACAAACACTGGCCTGGGACTTGGGGGTGAGGTCTGGGTTAGCACTAAGGCATTGTCAGCATAAAATGGGCACAGAAGCCATAACGCAGAGGAGGACCTCACTTAAGGAGAGGAGAGGAGAGTGGGTGCGGAGAGCCCAATGGGGAGGAGGGGCCCGGGAGGTAAGGAGACAGACAGAACGCTGGAGTTGAGGGCCGTGCAGCAAATCAGGGTTTAAATCCAGACTCTATCACTGATGCTCTGGGGCCGAAGGAAAACCTCTTGATGACCTTCAGTCCCAGTTCCTTCATCTGTTCCATGGGCCTGTCTTGCACGCAGGTGAGGGGTATCTATGATGAATGTAAAGCTCTGACAGAGTCTAGGTGCTTGATTAACAGTAGTTGTTTTAGGGGCACCCGGGTGGCTCAGTTGGTTAAGCGTCCGACTCTTGCTTTCAGGCTGTGAGATCCAGCGAGCTTCCTGTGGGCTCTGCGCTGGGCATGGAGCCTGCTTGAGATTCTCTCTCCCTCTCCCTCTCCCTCTGCCCGTCCCCTCCCCCCTCTCCCTCTCTAAAAAATAAACAAACAAAACAATAGTTGTTTTAGGAGGAGGAATAAATGTTCCCAGAGAGGGTGGCTTCATGGAAGATAATGCAAGATGGAGTTTCAAAAAGGGATCAACAACCTCACTGCTGCTAAGAAGTCAACAAAGATAAGGACTAACAAATATTCATTGGATGTGACAAGGAGGTGAAAGTGACCTTGGTGAGCCAGCTCCAGGGATGATGAGAGCAGAAGGTGGGGGCAGTGGCTGAGGAGTGATGGGAGGTAGGGAAGTGGATCTGAGAAAGCAGGTGGCAGCTTGGCAGGGACACTGAGGAGTGAGTCGTGGGTGGGTAAAGGTAGGAATAGGCATGGTTTCAAGATAAGGAAATCAGAGCAAAGTCATGGCAAGGCTGCCTATCCCAGAGTATGACTGCTTTAGGCTCACGCTACCCCCACCCGCTGAGGACTGGCTCCAGCCTTGGGATCCTTTGCTCTTCACACAAGTCCTCTCTATCTGGGCACAGAACACAGTGCAATCCCAGGGCCCTGGGTGTGTCCTGGGGCCCAACCTGGGTCACCCAATGCTGAGGTCAGTCACCTTCTATCTCTGCCCTACTTGCTAGTATGGCCTAGGAAAAGTTGAAGTGGTTCATACCTTCTGCCAGGTTTTAACTTCTGTCCCTGTCCCTGCCTGCCTGGATCTGCACAGCCCAAGGGAGATGAACAGTATTAATAAAAATAGCTATCAATTATATTCTTTTTTTTTTAAAGATTTTATTTATTTGAGAGAGAGCATAATCAGGGGGAGGGGCAGAGGGAGAGGGAGAAGCAGACTCCCCACTAAGTAGGGAGCTCGACACCACAGCTCTCTATATCCCAGGACCCTGAGATCATGACCTGAGCCAAAGGCAGCTGCTTAACCGACTGAACCAACCAGGCGCCCTAGCTATCAATTATATTCTTTCTTCAGGTTCTTTCCCACCAGTAGTTGAACATGCCCATGTAAGAAATACATAAGAAATTTCTAGGGGACACCTTGATGGCTCAGTCAGTTAACTGGCTGCCTTTGGCTCAGGTCGTGATCCCAGGGTCCTGGGATCAAGTCCTGCATTAGGCTCCTTGCTCAGCGGGGAGCCTGCTTCTCCCTCGGCCTGCAGCTCCCCCTGCTTGAGCTCTCTCTCTCTGACAAATAAATAAATAAAATCTTTAAAAAAAATTTTTTTTAGAAATTGAATATAAAGTTCCCCTGGTTCCCCATCTTTCTGTATCTATTCTCCTTCCCCCCAATTTTTAACAATAATCATCTTGAGTCATCTATATCGTATCAGCTTCTTACTCATCAAACCACTCCAGATCTGGTGGCCACCACATACCCCATCTCCATTGCCCATTGTCCATTGCCCACTGGAACAACTTCTTGCCAAGATAATCAACAACCTCCTTTCTTTTAAGTCCACTGGTTCCCTTTTCTATAACTACTAGACCTCTCTTTGACATTCTGGATTGCTGACCCCTCCCCCTTTCTTGAACCTCTGCCCCTTCTTGGCTTCTCTGAAACTATGTTCCTTCCTGGTTTTCCTTCTACCTCTGTGATAGCTACTTCCTTATTTATTTTGCAGATTTATCTTTTCTCCTGCATCCATTAATGTTAGTATGGTGGACTCCTTTATGTTTCGTTTGGATGGCCCTCCCTTCTGGTGGGAACTGCCTTTCACTCATATGATTATCATGGGAGCCAGCATATTATGACCTCCCTAACCCGCCATGGATCACTGATACAGGGAATGGCATCTGACCAAAGCCAGGCTGATAAGAGCAAGTCCCTGGGAATTTTGAAGCTGAAACTGAAAGAGATGAGCCAACATCTTGCTGGGTACACCTGGATTTAAGCTGTAAAGCTGAGAATTGTCAGAAACTGGGTTTTTTTTGTATGGGCTAGAGAAGTATAGGAAGCTTGTCTGGCGAGAAAAAGGAGAGGAGACAGGGTGGGGACAACAAGCAGGCCTTCCCAATGTCTTGGACTCTCCCTATGTACCACCATCCTGATTGCTAGGACCTCTCAATTTCTTCATCATCAACATTGGAGAAGAGCCAATAACTCAGCTTCTGCAATTCAGCACGATGCAGGATGATCTAGCTTCTAGCAGTTTGAGGTCAAGGCTGAAACACACTTCCTTATCCAAGCAAAATACTTACTCTGTCGGCCCCTAACTGCTTGCAGACCACCCATTTTGGATGTCCCTACCCTGTCAGGCAAATGTGATGGTGCTTCTCATTGTAAAGTGAGTTGACTAGAACGCAGGTGAGGGAAGGGCATCATTCCAGGGCAGGTTGAAGAAGAAAGGCTTCTAGCCCTGTCACTCCAGCCTAGGATTTCCCATGAAGCCAGAGGCATAGTTAGAGGGACTAAAAGTGCCCTTTTAGCATTATGAAAAACATAGTGCTAACAAAGAGAAATTGCTCCAAGAGCTTGCACAGCTCCTGCATTTTCGTGGCAAACCTGAGGATTCAGAGAGCATGGTTCTACAAATTTCTAGTATTTATTATGGTAGTAGAAATATGTTGTATTCATAGATGTCCTTCACCTTTTAAATAGTTTTCCTATATGGGAAAATTCACATTTTAAAATCCAGTCTCCTTAGTACAGTAGTCAGAACTAAAATTTGCAACATCCTATGCAGCTTGTTTATAGACATTGCTACTTGGCCCCATGTGAGACTTTGATTTGGAAGTGAGCTATAATACGAGTGAGTAAATATCACTAAAGTTCAATATTTCTGGTTCTCCTTTCCTTCTGAGCACCAGGAGAGTTGCCCTTCTTTGTCTCTTGATGTTAAGTATGGCCATGAGATTTGTTTTGGTCAATGCAATGTGAGCAGGAGCCAATGTACATTTTTCCTCACTCTCTTTACCACAGCAAACGCTGAAGGTTCCAATCAAGAAAGTGGCATAGGAGTGCCTGGCTGGCTCAGTCCGTAGAGCATGCGACTCTTGATCTTGGGGTTGTAGGTTCAAGCCCCACACGTGGGTTGTAGAGATTAGTTTAAAAAAAACCTTAAAAAGAAAGAAAGAAAGAAAGAAAGGAAGAAAAAGAAAGAAAGAAAGAAAAAGAAAGAAAGAAAGAAAGAAAGAAAGAAAGAAAGAAAGAAAGAAAGAAAGAAAGAAAGAAAGAAAGAAAAAGAAAAAGAAAGAGGCATCATCCTAAGATGGTGAAACCTCCATCATCACTGTGATCCTGAGTGATCACGGTGAGCAGACTCCTCCTCCCCACTTCACCCATGCCAGAACTGTAGCACGAGCAAGAAATACATCTTTTTAAGATCTGGGGGTTGTTTATAACCATTGTTACCAGCCTAATTCTGACTGGTATAGGAAGGAAGCGGGTTGGACAAAAGACTTCAATTTCTGCTATTGCTGGTAGTGTAAATGTCCACTTTCGGGGGGTGGTAGTGGTAACAGTGGTGCTTTCCCAGTGGTTGCAATATTGGTTCTTACTGCAGAAATGCTACAGAGCTTGTAAAGTTGGCAGTCAAATTAAACTCTTGGTACTTAGTATTTGGAGAGGCAATGGCTGTGGTCTCCTCATCAGGTTGTATGGTATGGTTTGAGTGTTGTTTCTAGAAACCGAGCCTCAAATTCATTTCCCCAGTCCTCCTAACATTTCTGAGCTAAATAATATCTTTTAACAAATCCCTTTTATGTTTTAATTATCCAGGGTGGATTCT
Source organism: Callorhinus ursinus (assembly GCF_003265705.2). NCBI lineage: Eukaryota > Metazoa > Chordata > Mammalia > Carnivora > Otariidae > Callorhinus > Callorhinus ursinus. The sequence continues at coordinate 2,444,636 of NW_027397104.1, forward strand.
ATTATTTGTGAAAAAGAACTCTGACGAAATTACTATATTTAATAAATCTCATATTCCATCAATTACTTGAGGCAAGTAATTTTATGAACTACAGTTGACCCTCAACACAGGTTTGAACTGCATGGGTCCACTTATATGTGGATTTTTTTTATAGTACTGTAAATGTATTTCTCTTTCTTATGATTTTACTAGTAACATTTTATTTCTCTAGCTTTATTATGAGAATACATTGTATAATACATATACAAAATATGTGTTAATCAACTGTTTATGTTATCAGTAAGGCTTCTGGTCAACAGTAGACTATTAGTAGTTAAGTTCGGGAGGAGTCAGAAGTTATACATGGAGGGCACCTGGCTAGCTAAGTGGGAAGTGCATGTGACTCTTGATCTCAGAGTCTGGAGTTCAAGCCCCACATTGGGTGTAGAGATTACTATAAAACACTAAACTTAAAAAAAGTTTTTAAAAAAGTTATACATGGATTTTTGACTGTGCAAGGGTTTGGTGCCCCTAAGGGTCAACAGTACTAGAAGAAAAGAGGCTGGGCGCCTGGGTGGCTCAGTTGGTTGGGTGACTGCCTTCAGCTCAGGTCATGATCCTGGAGTCCTGGGATCGAGCTCCGCATTGGGCTCCCTGCTCAGCGGAGAGTCTGCTTCTCCCTCTGACCCTCCCCCCTCTCATGCTCTCTCTCTCTCTCTGTCTCTCTCTCATTCTCTTTCTCTCTCAAATAAATAAATAAAATCTTTTTAAAAAAAGGAAAGAGGCTAAAAAACCATTTTATGCAATTAATTGTAAGACTGTATTCTGATTTGAGTTTTTTTTTTTTTAAAGATTTTACTTATTTATTGGAGAGAGAACGAGAGAGAGGGAGAGAGCACAAGCAGGAAGAGTGGCAGAGGGAGAGGGAGAAGCAGGCTTCCCAACGAGGAGGGAGCCCGAAGCAGGGCTCAATCCCAGGACCCTGGGATCATAACCTGAGCCGAAGGCAGACACTTAACTGACTGAGCCACCCAGGCATCCCTAGAGTTGTTTAAACTAGGGGGAAAAAGTGCTTTAGGATGAATAATTTATTAGCAAAACAAATTCTCCCCCAGATGAAACTGACAGACAGCTGATTATAATTTTAAAAGAATTGTATCATCTGGGAGGAAAATAAAACCACACCCAATCCTCATACATGCAGAGATCTGTGATTGCTCAGTCCCAGGATAATCCCTAAACACCACCAGAAAGTGTAGTGCTAATCAGTACAGTGCCCACAGAGAAATCCTCCACAATGGCTCTCAGAACACTGGATAAGGGATCACAACCTCGTGGGCAAAACCTGGGGCAGGCAGACTGGCTGACTGAGAAACTCTGTAGCCAAAGATATGAGTCAACAAACATGTCATGAGATTTCCTATTCCCACCATTTTCATTGTCATTTATGGCCAAAAAATATACGATGCTCTGGATTACTGATCACTCTACAGAGCCTTCTTTTTATTTTGTTCTTTATTTCTTCCATCGCTAGATATCAGGAGTTTTGGGGGTTATTTTTGGGCAGGGGGGTAGTGGTTTAAAGGTAGTTCAAAGGCAATTCAAACAAAGGTAATGAGATTATTAGAAGCCATATTCACACCTTATAGAAACCTAACTGGAGCATGAAGGGACATTACTCAGAATTTATATGCGACGAACAGTGGTCCTATGAGATAATCCCCAGCAGCAGGAGCTAGATGTGTCACTGAGCTGCCCTCCACTAGAGAGGAGGTGAATTTATTGGCATCTGTATAGTGGAATGGTTGGAATACGCAGGTGAGGACATTTTGGAGTCATATATATGTAGGAAAATAATGTGTGTGTGTTGGGCAAACAAGGGGTGGACTACAGCGAACACCTGCCATTCTGCATTCTCTCTTCTCTTAGGACACCCCCTCCCCTGCCACAATGTTCATGGGGTTTTCATGTGAGCCATGTTAGGCAATTTGAGCTTCATCCATCCCTTGGCCACAGTTGATGGGGTCCAGAGTTAAGTATCTACCTAAGCTGAGCCAATCAGAGCACTTCCTGAGGAATTTGCAAACTGCAACCAAGAAAAAGAAGCCAGTGTCTTGTTGGATGCCTAGACAATAATATTTTTAAGCTTTGGGATTTTCTGAAGTGTTTTATGTGGACCAGAAAAACACTAGAAGCCAGTCTGGTGGTGGGGATGGTGGGGGCTGGGCAGGGGAAGGAAATGAAGGAGACTGCCAGAAAGTAACAGAGATGAGAGGTAGAGAGAGATCCTAATGGCTTTTGTGTCTATTAGTTCCAGTTATTCCTGAAGCATCCCTGTTTTTAGGTTTCAGTATCTGATTATGTATTTTTGTTTTTTAAGAGAGGGAGAGGGGTAGGAAGGGGCAGAGTGAGAGGGAGAGAGAGAATCCTAAGCAGGCTCCATACCTCCAGAGCCTGACGTGGGGCTCAATGTGGGGCTCAATCTCACTACCCTAGATCATGACCTGAGATAAAATCAAGAATCAGAAGCTCAACCGACTGAGCCACACAGGCAACCTGCTCATCCACTTTTCTGATTTGACTATTACTCATTTATTGATAACTCACAAAATGTTGTCTTCAGTCTGAACCTCAGGCGTACTTATCCAACTGTCTATGGGACATCTCAACTTGAGTGTCCATTGGTACCTCAAATCTAGCATATCTAAAATGGAACTCATCGTCCTCCATCTCCCCCACACACTACCCCAGGCCCCTGCTGAAACACCCCTTTTCTCCTGTTTTCTATCTCAGTAAAGGGAATCACAGTATCCCTAGTCACCAACCTGGAAGTTATCCCAGACTTTCCCCTCCCTCTTACTCCCCATATCCTGTAGGTCTAAGTGTCCAAGGTCTGCCGATTGTAATTCCCAAATATCCTCAGTGCTCTCTTGTTCTCTCCAGTCCTCTTCCCCTACATCATTTCAGTCCTTTGTCTCAATTGCCTTCAATCTCCCCTTCCACCCAGCAGCCCAAATCATCCCTCTAATTTCTGGATATGATCACATTTACTCCTCTGCTCAAAATTCTTCAGTGGCTCCCCACTGTTTCCAGGATAAAATCTGAACTCCTGCAGCTGGGTCACAAATTCACTCACATTACACTCAGATGTGCAACAATATAAGTCTCCTCTCTTTCCTAGAACTGATTTGATCTTGCTCACAATGCCCCCACTCTGCTGGGTAACAGGGGCAGGGGAACTAAAATTAATCCATTACGGTAAACTCGGTAGGGTCCAAAAATTTATTTTAGACAGTCTGTAAGTATGACTCAGTATTTCAAATTATCTTACCCTTCCCTTTCTTGTTTTCAAGATAGCATTTGGATTTATAGGGATCTCATGTGAATTTCATGGCAGTGAGGGAAGGGGCCCCTTAGCCCTTATGGTCCTTGGGGTTATGTCAGTTGGCATTTGCTGAGATGTGGTGGGTCGGGTATAAATGAATTGGTGAATTACAACCCTGAGAGGTAGCTATTACTACAACAAATTTACAGATGAGGAAGCTGAGGCTAAAAGAGGGTGAGTCACTTGCTCAAGATCACAAAGTTAGTTAAATGGCAGAACCAGGTATCAACACCCCCCCGCCCCGATTCTGGAAGGCACTTGGATCTATGGCTAGAATTCCAGAGATAAAGTAATGCTGGATTTGGGAGCACTGAGAGTCTTCATGGTATAGCTTTAGGGATGTGAGCATCCATGGCGAAGAGGTAGAGTAGGACGAGAAAAGGGTCTAGTTCAGAACACTTAGGAATCACTGACCTATGAGGTAGGGTAGGAAGGCCTACCTGACTGGCTTCTGCCCAAACTGATCTTCCTCTGAGGAGAGATTCTAGGATAGAGAGAGTCAGGAGCTTCTAGGATGAAGTCATGCCTGGTCCTGTTCCAGTCACGGCTGACCGATCTTTCGGAATACCCCATTACTCTCTTCCCTAGGCTCCCCAACAGCGCAGCAAGGCACGAACCCGCGACCAATACCGGGTAGGAACTCAGTAAATAGGCCCAAAGAACTTGTGTGGGCAGAGCTGCTCACACCTCCTGGGGCCAGGGAATGTAGAGCCACATACAGACCCTGTATGCAGAGTCCACCCCCAGCTGGGAGTGGTTGTGTAGAAGTCTCGGGGGCTTCCAAGATGAGGACGTTTAGTCTCTTCCTAGATATGGGGACCCAAGGCCTTCCTCCTTGGATGATGCTGGCAGAGGCAGATATGGATGGGCCGTCTCCTCACGTATGAGGGTACAGAGGCCTTTCTCAGATGTTGGGTGTGCAGCTCTTCCAGGTGTTGAAGGTGCAAGACATCCCCGCAAGTAGTTGGGCCTCGTTCCCACCCCCTTCCTCCAGACGGATCAAGACCCAGCAGCCCCTTCAGTCTTTCTCTCGCCCCCGCCCCACGCCTGCACAAGGGGCGAGCCAGTCCCCACCCCAGCGCGCGACCAATCGTCCGGGAGCCTGGCGCAGCCAGCCAATTGAATGACGGCAGCGGCGCGGAGATGGCTCCACCCCCACTGGCCACTGGCCGCCGGCCGCCGGCCGCCGGCCTCCCAGGAAGCGAGGCTCTCCGCTGTTTTTGCTGCCTGCCGAGCCCAGCCGAGCCCAGCCGAGCCCAGCCGAGCCCAGCCGAACATAGCCGAACGCGGCCGAGCCTACCCGAACCTCGTGCCCGGGCCGCAGCCGCCGCCCGAACGCCGCCGAACGAGCGAGCGAGCCGCCGCGGCCGCGGAGGAGGCACCGCCCCAGGGAGAGGAGGTGCCGGCTCGCCGCAGACCGCCCGCGGCAGAGGCCGACGCGGTCGCGCCGCGGCGGGAGCGGCCGGCGGAGGCTGCGCGGCCGAGGGGGAGGGCCGGGGGGAGGGGACATCGCCCCTGCCCGCCTCTTCCCGCCCCCCCCCCCCCGCCCCGCGCCCGCAGGCTCCAGAGACTCAGTCGGCACCCAGCATCCCGCTGCCCCGGACCCTCCCGCGGGCGCGCACCGGGCTCAACTCAGGTAAGGGGGGGCCTCCCCCCATGGGTACGGGGACCGAGAGCCAGAGCCAGAGATAAAGAGACCCAGACCCACATGGAGACATAGAGGCGCAGCCGGGGTGAAAGAGACAGACACAAAGACAGAGACACACGCGACTCACAGAACTACAGAGACAGACCCCACGGAGATGGGGAGAGAGACACGTCCACGGGGACAGAGTGACACACAGCAGGGAAGAAAAGAGAGACCGAGAGACACAAGAGACCCATATCACAGAGACCAATACAGAGATACACAGAGAAAAGGGACACACTCAGAGATGGGGACACACGGAGACAAATAAAAAGAGAGCCACATAAAAAGACAGCTGCACAAACATAGAGGTGGGTATGCAGAGGCAGAGGCACACATCGAGGCAAGGGAACCAAAAGATTAAGAGCCAGACACACAGACACAGACAACTGACCTGGAGAGAGAGTCCCACAGAGAGGCGCACCTAGGTACACCGCCTTGGATACACAGACCCACACATGCGTGCCAGGGCCTCCACAAAGTTCCCTCTGTCTGAGCTGGCACCTCTGGAGCTCTCCTGGGCTGGCTGGCTGGAGTCCTGAGAAGGGGGAGGCGCCCAGGCCACACCAGTGCTGGTTACAATCCCCATCCTCGAAGGCCCGGGGCTTCCTTAGTCTCATCCACTCAGCAGTGCTTTTGAGAGCTGGCAGCTTGGTGGGCAGGGCCAGGCCATGCCCACTGGTTCTAAGGAGATTGAGATACAGGATGTGTACTCCAGCTTTCCCACTGTAGCCGCACCCCCATCCAGGTGCCCAGAGCCAGGCCTGAGGATGGGGGCCTTGGCTCTGTGGGGTATTTAGACCTGCTGGGACCCAGAGTCCTCTGCCAGGGAAGCCAGAGATGTGGGAAAGGACTCTGTTCTATACTCCTCTCCTCCTAGGCCTCACCCTACCCCTCCCTCCTCACCACCCTTGTCTCTGCTCTCTACCTGCCACAGGCTCAGGACTGCAGGTGGACGTCCACTGCCCAGGAATCACTGAGTGTGTGGACAGGACAGCCTCTTTGGAAGGCCAGCTATACTGGAGTTCCGCCTCGGCATGGGCCTTGCCATCGAGCCAGCCCCGTGGTCTGTGCTGGTCTGAGGGTGCTGCCTGTCATGGGGGCAGCCATCTCCCAGGGGGCCCTCATTGCCATCGTCTGCAACGGCCTTGTAGGCTTCTTGCTGCTGCTGCTCTGGGTCATTCTCTGCTGGGCCTGCCATTCCCGCTCTGCGGACATCGACTCTCTCTCGGAATCCAGTCCCAACTCCAGCCCTGGCCCCTGTCCTGAGAAGGCACCCCCGCCTCAGAAGCCCAGCCATGAAGGCAGCTACCTGCTGCAGCCCTGAAGGCCCCTCGCCTAGCCTGGAGTCTGGGGCCTAAGTCTGCCCCACCCAGAGCCTGGAATCAGGATCCCAGGGTCTAGCCAGCCTGGGGTCCAGAACCCAGAGTCCAGCCTGTCTGGAGCTGGACCTAGCAGCCCAGAGTCTAGCCAGTCTAGCCCCGCGAGGCACTCTGGTGGCCCTTGGTACAGGCCTGGGGTGGGGGTTCATGAGTTGGTGCTAGGGCCAGGGCCATCTCGACTCTGCTCCATACTGAGGGCCAGGGACTGGGGCTACCTTTCCCTAGGCCAGTTGCCTCCAGGCCCTTGAGGTTGGGGAAGCAAACTGGAATCCATGGCAATAACGGGAGGGCGTCCAGGCTGGGCCCCTCCTCGGGTCCTCCCACTGTTTGCTGGATAATAAATGGAACTATGGCTCTACCCTGAGATTTCCTCCTCTTCCTGAGGGCCCTGCAGTAGCAAAAATAAAGGTGTGGGGTGAGTTTCCAGACACCGGTTTATTTGTGCAAAGTAGGATGGGATAATGGTTGAGGGCCAAGTCCTGGGGTGAGGTGCTGGGACCAGGGCCGAAGTAGAGCGCTGATGGTAGATTCTGGGACCTGATCAGGGGTGGGGGTCACATAGTGGGTACTAAGGCTGGGCTTGGGTACCAGGGTCAGGGGTTACAAGCACTGGGTTCAAAAAATGGGATAGGGACTGAGGCCAGGCCCTCAGGTCTTGGTTTTCACTTCCCTCACCAGGTTCAGCAGTTTATCCAATTTTGCGATCTCCACAGCTGGACCCTTCTGTACCTCCTGCCCCTTCTTTTCCTGGGGAGGGGAGAAGTACATGGAGGGGGTGGGGAATGGTGAGGGATGGGCCACCTTTCTCTGGGTCCCAGTTCTGCCTCCTTTGCCCAGCCTGCCCCAGCTTTGTCCTGCCCCTCTCCCCACCAGTTAGATTCTGGATCCCTACCTCTCCTCACCCGCAGCTCAGGTTAGGAGACCTGGGCCCAGCTGGGGACTCCGAGAAACACTCAGTCTGGCTCTGAATCTCAGATCAATAAATGGTCTTGATGCTGGGAGGAGGGGCAGAAGGTATCTACCCATTAACCCTCAGAGGAAGTAGCCTTTCAGGCTAGGAGAGCTGTAGCTCCGGGGAGAAGTAAGGCCTCTGACTGTTGGGACCACCCTTCCCACAGGAGGGGTCCTGGCTGAGTCCTAACAAGGAGCTAAGGGGTGTGTGTTTGCGGAGGGAGAGAGGTATAGACAAAGCCACCGGTTGGGAGACATTTGGGGCCAGGCCTGCTGTATCAGACATACCCAGGGTGGAGGAGGGTGTCAAGAGACCCAGGAGGGCACATGAGACACCCCATGTGATTCCAGATGTCCTTAGCTGGGACTGTCCCTCAGAAGAGCAGATCCTAAATTTATGAGCCCTCACCCCAGCCTACAGGGCACCCTAATGCCCCGAGAAAACAAGAATTGGGACAC